>NW_019214183.1:0-251690 GCF_002532875.2 Varroa jacobsoni | reverse complement strand
AATAGGCATCAAAACGTTTAGTTAGATGCTAATATTCCTCTCTATACCTTGTTATTGGTGAACCAACGACGCGCGTGCTATGAAGGTATTGAGATATTATGAGTGGCATGAACGAGGCACTGGAGTCAAGTGAGAGACGTGAAAAACTAAGGTGGGGGGCTTAATAATTTCGCCGTTTGCCGACGCTGATTTTAGGTAAAATAGGTAGCCCGAAGACCTGTAAAAGACGCGGTTGATACTTGCTGCTGCTGCTGCTGTCAGGACTATAAGTATATCTCACCGTCGTTGTCATCGTTGCTGTTGATCAGCTACTAAAGATTTTCTAGTTTTGGCTGTGATAAGCAGATTCACTCTGTGAATATTGTATTGACAGCGGGGTCTATATATATATTTGTGTGTGTGTGTGTGTAATTCTTATTTCATCACTTGTGACATTGAAATTGTTCTTTTACATCAAACAAACGTCAGCGTGTACCGGAGCAGAAAACAGCCACCTGCCTCCTGTTAGGTCATATAGAAAGATAGCATCGACTATGATGTTTCTCCTGAATGTGGGTTCAGACGTCACGATTGTAGGTAGCTAGATGGTTGCCGTTTTACGTGCGGTACCACCATTAGAATTCCATCTTCCAGCGCGAAACGAAGTACGTCTACACCCAGAGTCGAAGCTAGACCACGACTAAGATTAGCAAGCAGACGTGTTACGCACTTAGCTATCGCGGGAACTCCCGAAATCTAATAAAATAATACATAACAACAACGAATGATCTACTGTTTTCATCCGTACAATTCCACGTTTCAAAAGACATCCAACCGCTCCATAAAAAACAGCCCAGTCAAAGCACAAAATGTTTAAGACAATCAAAGTTAGGCTTAACTTAGGCTTAAGTGTTTTCTTTCTTCTTGGACTATTTGTGTGCTGTAAATGGAGCAGTAAAAGTGGTCGTATGACTCGTTTCATCAAATTGAAATAAGAGCTTTCCCATAAAACGAGAAAAGCAAGCCAGGGCTAAGGCAAACGGTCAATGGCTGCGCATTACGAATCTTACTAAAAAGGTCCGTGAGTAAGGCTATTTATGCTACGATAGAATGTCTATTATACATTACGGCTATGTGCAGGACACGCCACGCGTTAACGCTTCAGGCATATTAAATAAGTTCTCTAAGCTGCTGTTGTACATTGAATATTCTATCAGTTGTGGGCACATATTATAAATTGAAAAAACACGTTGTGTACATCAATGTTGGAAACGATCGTATTAAGGTAACAATTTCAGTACTTCCGTATTTCACTTGTCTGTTTTTCTAATCCTTAACCTAAGAAGATGACTTGAACTATTATTTGCAGTCACGTCCATGAACAAACAACATAATGCACGGAATTTTACAATAGCTTATCTATGGTAATGTTTTTAAGGGATGGCTGAATCGCGTAGCGCATCGTATCGACTCGGCCTTAAGTGTAACGTGTAAATTTTCAAAATATGAACATATTACACATCAGTCATATTTGCTAACATACTTGGTGCTTTTAGGCCTAACAGTGTCGTTCCTGTTATAGCGAGTTATTTGGCAACTACCTAACTCTAGGTACTTAAGCATTATGTAAAAATCCTCAATCCATCTTCATTTTTTTCAGTGATACGTTCAGTTTTGTTTCTCTGCTCTGCACCAGCAGCCTATTGTGATTGGTTTTCGTACGAGCCAATAGAGAGGGCCACACAAAATGGGCTATCGGCAGCTATTCACTTCAACATTGTGAACTTGCGGCCGAACTTAACGCTTCGGCATATTTGGGTCAATACCAACATGCGCCAGTTAGTACAGAAAACGATTAATGGCTTGTAGTCCCCTTGAGTTTTTCGACACATCTCAGCTGCCCGTCCAGGGCATCTATCTCTATCGAATCTCTAAAATTGGTGCGAATCAAGAGGCACTTGAGAACACTTTATCTATGGGATGTATAGTTTACACGAGTGTGCATGTGTAAAAGCAGCGGCAGGCCCATTAACCGACACCATATCACTTGGGCAGCCTATTTATCAAGTCGCTTTTTTTGGCTATGAACCCGCTTGCGAGGGTGTCCGCCACACAAATTGCTATTAAAGTAACCTCTATTATTGTAAACGAAATGAAGATGCGGATCAAGTCCTAAAAGGCCCGGTCTGATGGTGCTGATTAGGCGGAAAGTGACTATTTTTATAGAACTATAACCCTAAACCTATACTATATATACACTAAATATATATATATTGTTAAAGTGTGCTTGATAACTGTTGAAATATGGTTGCTGGCGACGGTGGCATTTCTTATCGTCGTGTCCTTATCGTCTTTGCCATCATCGTGACGCTACAAGGAGAAGTAAATTTAGATAAATGGATCTGCTTATGGGATACGTTCCTTTACGTGGAGTTACTCGTTCTAGACTGCTAGTCGCTCCTATCACTTCAGCGAGCTGCGGGTTCGGCCTGCGTCCGTTAAGTAAAAGTAGTCGTGGCCTACTAAAGACAGACGCCTAATTCAGTCAAGCCATAGGATCACTGTCGACTGAACAAGTGTCGGCTAGCAATCTAGTGTACGATCACACAGAAGTGAAATACGGTGACGTATTGGATGTTATTTTTAGCGAGGTCAATTCGCTAGATTTGGCAGGGTAAAACAAAAAGCCGTTGCAGTCGGTGCTGTCACGTAGGCGATTGACTATGACTGGACGGCGAACCCGTCAGCGGCGTATCGGATAACATAAGAAAACTGGGCTTTCATCATCGCACATCATTGGCATGGTGTAATAAAATTCCAGTATGTCAACTAAAATTGATGGTGTTATGCGTGTATAGCCGGTTAGCATGTACAGTGAAATGGGTGTATAGGTATAATGTCTAGTTACCGTATTATGATAATATTGAAGACTACACATTCAGCTTGGAAAGAGAAGCATGTTAACGTGAGTAAAAACGGACCAAACGTGAAATTCTTCGAGGACTCTTGCGAAACTGAAGTTGATTTGAACAGTGGATTATCTTATTGCTAATTCGGTAGCACTATACTTGTTGTTAAGAGAGACGAAGTTCCTCTTAGAGCTTTGAAGGATGTATCACTAAAATAAAGTTGGCCAACTTTTTCTAGCGAAGCTTGTCACTTTCTTCTTTCTTCGCTCTTTCACGTTGGTATCTCTATATCATAAACATATGCATATTCTGGAGTCATCAATAATATGTTATACTAATTGATATTTCCCACTTGTCATTGCAGTTTTTGTTACAATAAGATAGTACAGAAATTGGAAGAGAAATAGGCTAAGTAGACCGAGGTACATACTCCAAATACTCGCATTTGTCTTTCAACGTCCATACTGCGTGAGACGCTAGTATTGGTTATATGTTACGCCCATAAAAAAAAAGCATTAAGCGTTCATATCTAAGAAATGGTTTTGGATAAGGAACCCTCCTTCCGTAATTAACTTCCTTCATTTATCTTATACGTTGTCGTCTTTAACGATACCTTTCTTCATAATTTGTCTTTTTACTGATCAAAACAGCGAATAGGATTAGGACAAAAATAAGAAGGTTGAAAATATAACAAATGACAGACTTAGATGAAAGAATTGGTTAGGTAAACAATGGTTAGAAAACCTAGAGAAAAGGTTATCTATTTTTTACAGTATCGTACGTACGTATGAGTACGCTATATAAGAATTCCATTAACGTTCTGAATTGTAGCTATTTCAAAAATATAGTCCTCACACATCAATAGATATGGAGCAATTTGCCAATTTGTCATTGAAAACTACTCGTTGCGCCCATTGCTAGAACGATCTAGACAAGTGACACCTAAATGGGGCTCTTTTTTTCTTTGAATTCGTTTTGCCTAGATATCTAAGCAGGGCGACAAGCTACGACCGGACCAGCAAACAGCGAGAAAAGAGAACAGCCATGTGCGCAAGCTTTGCGCAGTCGAAGCCCTGACAGACAATAGACTCATAGCAACACTGTGGGATTAGCGTCAAAGTCTCGCCTCTTTTTCTTACAGACTCGCACCTCGTTGACATCGAATCTCCGCAGCGTCTCTGTCGCGAACAAAAAAGTGAACAAGAGCTAAAGATGTCCAAGGCCCGTCCTTCAAAGACCGGCTTCGTTCGGATAAGATGACGAGATGAAAGAGACAAGTCGAAACGACATCACAAGTAAGAAGAATTAAAGCTTGAGGCGTAGGCCGCCATGACAAATACGGCACTCCTCCTCCCCTTTTTCACACACACATACATACATACGTCGGCAGAACAGCATGCGAGACAATACGTAGAGGCAAGAAAACGAGGAAGAAACGAGCCTGCTAGGCCTGCTAGAAGCGGAGTGCAAGTCGGTAAAGAGGAACTGAAGAAGACTGGGAGAGGGATACCCTGACTAATCTCTTATTAATTACTAGGTTCTGCCGTTTAACTTTATATTCTGCAGTAGGTACGAAAAACGATTCTGCAAACTGAAGAGCTCTCTGCCGATTCGATAGGTTTCGCGCATTTGGTTATGTACAGGCCAATCGCCAGGATCCGACTGCCCCGGGCTGTCGCCAACTCTTTGCTAAGCATCGGTTCCCTAAGGCCGCACTGTTGCCGTTAGAGTACTCCGCCAAAGAGGGCAAAAACGGGGTAGAACAAAAACAACGAGAACTAAAAATATATTACGCACTTCTCATGGGCGGGCAGGGAACGGACGAGAGGCTGGACATACTTATCTTCAACTGTGACGCGACACAGAAAAAGACGGACGGAAAAAGGGTTTACTGTTACCATCAGTGCTATTAGTTGTAGTAATCGAAAGCACTGCCGGCGTCATTTAGGCTCATGATTGCGTTTTTTCGCATACGTTTGTTAATCAAGTGGAAAGTTGTTTGGCAAATGGGTCTTGTGAGCAGTCAAAAGAACCAAACTCATCTTACATAAACCTTAATGAAAGAGTATTAATACCATGCACTATTGTTAAAATGTTAGGTGTCTGCAACTGAAAGTCTTGCATTGTTTACTTTGCATTGATCTTTTGTATCAGGCAAGATACACTCAAGAATATGAGTTAATAAGGGAAGAAATGACGCCATCGTCAGAGTAAACTACTTCTACCCCTCTGTTTTTCAGGTCTATTTTTCCGTTTACGTCTCTAATCGTTTCATTCGTTTTTGCACATTGCCCGAGTGTTTGTTGAGCCATGACGGTACCCATAGTAACGCAATACCAAATTCTAAACCGCTGACAGGAAATTACCTTATTATTATTATTATTATTATTCGTATTGGCGGAACGTCTATTTATGTATACAGATGACTGAAAAGGTTTAACTTTGTATGGTATTCAAACGAACCTTAGTTGTTATATGTGATTGCTTTAAAAATTAGTCTTCTGATGAACGCACTAAGCATGTAAAACAAAAGATAGTTCATGAGCTGGTGAATGACAACAATGTAGCATTAACGCAAACGATCGTGCATAGGCGAACCCCAAATTCTCAAAGGCATAATTAGTTAGCCAAGTTCCAGGAGCGACCAACACTGAATAGAAGTTTTCCCTTAGACGAACGTATCACAAAGGTTCTACAAGTATTCTAAATACTATGAATTAATCAATCTGAAGCCCGCTTAAGCCGATGACTTCTCTTATTAATAGAAATTCCCATCAAATACATGTATAGAAAAATGTAATGGCATTCTTAAAGATATACTCGAGAAAAGTTTCTCACCCCATAATTGCAATACCGCAAGTTGCCGTGACGACGTTTACACTGTCAGAAGCTCCTTATCCGGCTGCAAAGCTGGTGATGATCTTTGTAGATAATACGGTTGCTTGTTAAGTCGGTCTCTCAGTTGCACTAAAGTAAAACGGAGATCAAAATCATATGGGGAAATGGTCGTAACGAAAGCCCTTTTCAATCTAAACACAATTAGGCATTTTTAAGCGCAATTTTATAAATTCGCCAAACGATAACCATGGTAAAATAAGAGACCTGTCTTCGTCTTCCTTTGGCCATAACCTAATCGAGTCAGGCTATAGGAAAAAATCAGAAAATTTTATTAAATAAGCAACTAGTTCATTTTCCGTAATCATCCGTCGAAAAATTTAATTTAGTTCGCAATACTTGCAGAGGTAAATAAGATAAATATGTTGCAGCATACGATCCGCACGGGGCTGACAGACGTACAGACTTCTGCTAAGCGACGCTCGCACGTTGGTTTTTTTGTCATCAAGCCATAAAAACGGAAAAATAAATTATAACCGTACAGAACACGTTACGTTCAGTGTAAGTATTTCTATAAGTGCGCAACGTTAATGTTATTAATATGCGTTCGACAAAGAGAATAACTTTCTCTATCTCATACCTCTATTTTATATGTGTTTCATAGGTAAAGTACATTCTTCGAAATTTTCGAAGTTTTTCAGGAAGATGCTACACTAAGCTATACTTCGTCAATGTACCACCAGGTTCTTGTAGAAATTTGAGCGATATGAAAGATAAGTGATAGAAAATTATAAAAAAATCTAATCATGCCGGAGTATTACGGGTACGACAACAGTTAAATCAACTCTATCATTCGTTTAATGAAGCGAACAGGAACATTGACTTGGCAGCTTTATAAAATAGGTGGCAGTACACAAGAAAACAAATCGATTCTCAGGTCGAATGTAGCAAGAGTGGAACTATTTTTAAACCTGCTTCTGTCCTGGAATTATAATAATCGCTTTATCCACCTATTCGTCTGCTTGACCGAGTCCCATTAGAGCGCCAGTGTGGCAAGGTTGAAGGTAATAGTTCACTTCATAGAAGTGTTTGTATAGCTATTCGTTGGTGACGTCGCCCTCTGGATCTAAACCTGTTTATGTGCAGGTCACGTTTGACGACAGTGCCAATGATCGTAACCGAAGTACGTCCGTATGGACAACCACGAAACGCCGATCACATCGCTAATTCAAAAAGGAAAATGGTATCGATAGCACATGATACGGTCGTACGCACGGTGCTCAGCCTCTGACAGTTAAGCAAGATCGAAACTTAAAAAAAAAAAAAAAAAAAAAAGTGCTATGTTAGCAGCGCGCTGGACATATGCGTTAAATATATTTATATATCTCAAGTTATTGAGATGTATAGTTAGTGACAGCTTCATTGACGTCTATGAAATATTCGCCATTGTTACTAATTAAATTAAATATATTACCAGTAGAAATTATAGAGTGCTTATAGATACTTCTAGACTGGACTAGCGGATACGTCTAGCGTAAGTACGTGCGTGGGTAAACTGCACTACCCATTATGTAATATAACGCTTAACAAAAAAAAATAGTGTTTCATAATGCGAATGTTCCTTCTCTACGTATGGCATCAATGCGTTCGCTTAATTCCGCTTGGAATCACGTGCAAATCTTTGCATCTTAAGGATCTTGTCGTGAGCGTAATGTTATATTGTTACGCTTTTTACCATACCCGTGTATCGTTTTCGCGTTTATTGGTTTATTTGACGCGACTTTTATTGTATCAGATTTGATCTGTAACACCTTTTCATTTATTTGAGTACAGTATCTGTTTCTATTACACTACAAATAATAGTTCGTTCGGATCAGGCAGACGACCAGTTTTAATAAGGGCGTTAAGTTGCCACTAATGGGCCATTATCGCGATGCTAACTATCACTGCCAAATGGCCATTTGGAAGCCTATTTCAACGGTTTCATTACAACGCCATAGGTAACGGAACTTACTTATAGCAGCCCTTTTAAGCCTAGCACGATAATTTGATCATAAAATTAGAGGTTACAAAATTAGAAGTGTTAGAAATTACTGAATGATATGTACACAATACTAAATGTAGGCAACCTTAGAACCGCTTCTAATTATAGTTTACAATCGGACGGGTCCTGCCCAGCTACAAAAGATCAACTTACATGCTTATCGTTCAGCAACGAGCGAAACAGATTATTTCCCTATAATTATTTTATACGATAATTAGAATTGACAATCTGATTACTTTCCCGTTACAATTACAGAGATAAGTACTGATTTTTTACGAGGTGTTCAAATACAAAAAGTAGTTATCACAATGCTAATAATAAATCACAGCAACAGAGACGATGCCATCCGACAGTGTTATACATGCATACGCGCGTGACAGCATCGTGACGCTATATATCATACACCGTGGGCATATTTTCACATTCTATCTTCATTTTTTCGGTACCACACTCCGACGTTGTGGTCGTTCTCGTTCTTTACCCCGCGTGAACAAAAGTTGAGTTGGCTAATACTTCGACCACAATTACTACCCCAACACAACCCTTACTCTAATCGCTATCGGGATCCTCTGGCGAAATAGAAAATTAGCGTACTCGGAACCACTTTCAGTTCATAGCATTGAGCAGCCGCACCCGGTTAACAGAAGAGGAAAAAGGGGGGTGACGGTGGATGGCAGCGACCACAGAAAAGGATATTAAAAAATCTCGACCTCGTCGTCGTTCGACTAGCGCCACCGTCTCGTCCAACAGGCGGCGACAACGGTAAATTTGTATGATAATCGCCACATTTGATTGAGAAGCGACAGGGAAGCGGAGAAAGAGAGCAAGCAAACCGAATATAGGCGTCGGCGGCTTTTAGCGAGAGTTATCAGAATGGCGGGTTCGGTCTTTACTGAAGTTCTGTATATATATATATATATATATATACAGAACTTCATATATATATATATATATATATATGAAAGGGGTTACAGCCAACCCGGACCAGACCTGTTCTAGTAGACGGCGATTATGACGATTCGGCCGAAACCAAAAGGAAAAGCGGAGTGCGATAAAGCGAGAGAAGCTAAGGGAGAAAGCAATAGAAAAAGCAAGGGTTTCTTTTCGTAGAAAGAAAGCAAGCAAGTGAACGAAGTAGTGAATAATCGAGCCAACGTCCAACCAGTCTGCCAGGCCTGCCATCAGCGAGAGATTTTTTTCTGCGTCCGCATCTCTTTAGGCGGCATGAGCCAGCAATGGCGGAAAAATTGGGTGCGCTTGTTTGGGCAACACTACCGATGTCGTATTTGAGCAATGTGGAAGAGCCTGAAAGATGATATTGAAATCAGTGTGAAACTTGGATATGCAGTTCGTCGAGTAGCCAAGTGTATGTGTGGATAAGAAGAGCCAAAACGTCCGTCTTTTTTCAGCAATGGCGGCACAGACGATCAGATCAGCAGGGTGATCGGATCTGTCGGCGCGCAAAAGGGTAGTGGCAAAAAAAGCACACCACTGTTGCACAACTACCGTCTTTGCATTCAGCGCTGATTTCCGCCGTCAGCATCGGTGGGGCATAGAAAAAAAATAGCTGAAACACAAAAAGCAGAGACTCAAGGTGTCAGACGAACTCTTTTTGTACTAGATAAGGAAATGCGTGGGGTTTGAATCGGACCTACATGACCTACTTTCCAAAAACCTCCCTGGATTTAAGCGTCTAATCATACCGAAGTCCTCAATGGCGGTTTTCATTAGAAATGTCATGCTTCGTTAACTACAAGACAGATTATGCGTTAAATCGGAACGCGTGAAGCTTGTCGCCAATAACGGGTACGTTTGACCCAGTGACGTACGTATTGATGAAATTAGTGTGTGATTTGAGTGACAAAATAACTATTTAGCTCAATGTAAACATTATCGTTGGTTCAAGATGTGTATTTTGTGCCTTTCAAACAACAATTAAATAGTTAGAATTTTTGAGGTTCTACTGAACTGGTCTTCTTCCGCATGGAACTCCCAGGTTCAATCAGCCTAAATTATTCCGTACACTTTCACTGAAATCACCTTTGCAGGGATAATATCAGACCTTGGGCTCGATGTTGGATTGATTGTCCAAAGCTTACGGCGCTTAGTTTGCATGACAATACGGTGAACGCTGTAGAAATTTTGTTCCATTACCAATAACCTACTCACTCATACCCAACTGACACAGCCTTTAAAGCTAAGCCTGCTCTGCTGATTTAGGCTTACCTAAACGCTCAGTCAGGCTAACGAACGAAAGTGCCTATGACAAAAATAGGGAGTTTCGCAGTAACCTGTTGTCGATGAAACGGCCCAATGCCGGCGTACTAGACTATAACAACAATTTTCAGTTTCTCTGAATGGGCAGAGCTTTTGAATCTATTTTTGTAAAACATTAGTATAATAACATGTCAAATGTTATTTATTACTAACAAACGTCAACAGTTTTCTCAATTTCAGATATTTGCTATAGTTGGCAAAATGCTTGTAATAACCATAACAGATACAAATAGGAGACATGTAGCCGACTTCACTAGTTAATTTAACCTCTCGATAATAACGTGAGGAATAGTAGACGCGGTTACCTAGATAAAAACTCCTGACGTTCCCGCAGCTACTTCTCTGCCATACTAATACATCACCTATATTGATTCACCATAATACCTAGATTGCTTCGCGCGAACGCTTCCGAACACTCTAATACTATTTAGAAAAAACACGCGCAGACCTTATAGTTGATACGCGAACTAGCGCAAGTCTCTTTGCATCCAAATATATACGTAGGTGCATTGAACGTTTATATAATGAATACGCATAACAAGAAGTGCATCTCGCACAGACTATCATATGGTGATGGATAGGTAAGCCTGTATTATGTTTCCGCGAGGAGAATTGGTCCTGGTCGGTGTGGGTGACACTTCACGATTCAACATAGTTGTACCGGTCTCAGTACTTGTTCCCGGCATGACCGTGTTGACAGCTGTGAGCTGCGCATTTATTTTGTAGTGTGGGTTCAAAAAAGCGCCAAGCGGGAGGAAGGGGTGGTAAAACAAATGCACCTATCTGCTTTCTTCCGCTTTTTCTGTTTCGCTCTCATCATAAAAGGCTTATTTCGTTATCTTTTACATACGTGCAGGAAGAGTTGCTTATCTGTGACTGTTGTGATACGTTAACTAAGAGCTAGGCCGATGCGACCAGCGGTTACGTCGCTCAATTGCGCTGGTCACCACTGAAGCTTGGTTGAAGTTAGTCGTACCCATTGTCCTGCATACCTTGATCGCCTTCGTCTGCCTCCTTTATGTCGGGATATCAGGCTGTCCTTTCGTCTAAACGCTCCCACTCCCAACCGTCCAAGAGGAGAGTTACACAAAATAGCTTCCTGATATCGTATGTGTAGGAGATGCATGCTAAGTTGCTCATGAAGAGCGCTTGTGCAAAAATGCACAAATTTCCCCTTTACACACCAATGCTACCAGCTGGTTCCACACAAGTTATGTTCGACAATGTTTTCTGGGCGGAAGGAAACATATATGTCAGCATGAAAAATAAATATGGGCTGTGGACGATTGTTTCGTTCGACGACTACTGCTTTGGCTTATTTACAGAAGCAATGACATGTCTATGGTGGTGTTATACGTAGAACGGGACACCGTAACAAGCATTTGACCGTAACACCATTTTACGCGGTGTGATGATCGCAGCTTGACAAGCAATGACGAATCTAGATTCTAGACGGTCACTAAGTAAGCGCTGCCCGATGTTAGTCATTTGTAGCCGCATAAGGTTTAGAATGAATTATAATTAATTAGTATTATAAGATCAATCCGTACTAGTTGTATCCGTTGTTCTAAATAAATATATGTTCCCAGTTCTATATTTGGTACCGCTGTTCAGCACTGTACACCCAACAAGAGACAATCTCTGGCTGCACCCAGTTTCAAACCCTAACCATCTTACGTTTCCTAAACATTCGTAAAGTAAACGCGTCACCACAGCACCGCTACGGTAACATTTATCCATTGTTGGCTGGGGTCTTGTTAACGTTTAGGCCAGATCTTCTACTCACGAAGAGACTGTCCTTGCCGCCGACCTTTTTTGTCCTTAGTTTTTGTTTCATTCAAAGCATTCAGCCTATAACTTTTAGTTCGATAGAGAGGTTCTGACCAGTCAGCGGTTTCCTAAAAGAACGACGATATTAAATTTGCAAGTAACCGTTCGACGTAGAAAAACTACCGTGTGAAAATCAAATCTTCGGTATTTACTTTTTCAATGTTTAGGTATCAGCACTTTTGGTTACACGTAAATAAACGGCCGATGTGTTTCTAATATCACAGTCTGATACGAACCTATTATAACATTTAACTGATGTTCCGATGGTAGCATAAAAATATTGTAGCGTGACATATACGCACGCAAGCACACTTTTCAGTATTCAAATGCAAATTTCATAAAAATGCTACAACATTGCCGATTACAGGACTTGTCATAGCCATACCAAAGCAGCAGCAGCAGCTTTGCAGAGATCTGCGAACATAATAAGTTGCTAGACAATATTTTTTACGCCCTCCGGTGAGCAATAGGCAACGAAGTTGAAAGCTTTGCTGGTTTATGAAAAAATACATCTTTGACTTATGTCACAACGAGTATTTTATTATGTCATTTCAACGAGCCGGTTATAACGGAACAATACGCGACTTAATAAAGTGGCCGTAGAATCAACATTGATATGTACGCGCCTTTCTAAGAGGAGCTCTGCGAGGCGTACCGGCTTTCAAGTGCACTCGAGTCTGGAGACGTTCACCAACGATTTCCTTCTTGACTCGCAGTCAGTTGATAGAACACGGTTTGCTTGATAACTTGCGTAGCAACTGAATGTGATTTCGGTCTCATGCACCCTGAAGACTGGTCGAGACTTGTTGGGTCGAGAGCAGGTCCCGAGAGCTCGCCTCCCAGTAACATAAATAAACACTAATCAAAGTTGCATTCCGATGCAGACAAGTTCCACGTTTTCCAGGACGAGCTTTAAACTTAACCGATTTGAAAGTTTCGCTAAGGCGGAGAAACAGGCAACATTCGAAGGAGGGCATTCGCAGCTGATGCGGGGAGTATACTTAGATTAAAAAGGAGAAAGTAAGCGTCGAATACGGTTCAATCAGGTGTTATCAGCACTTGAGTGTAAACCTACGCATTGGAGGGGAGGTTAGTTGTCCAAATTAAGCCTTGGCTGTTTCTTATTGTCATGCTAATTGACGGCGTGTCATTAGAATATTGGGAGTAATTATAAGCTTGAACCATGTTATAGTTTGGTCCATCATACTACCACCCAAATTTTCGATACGATGAAGATCATCCAGGATTCCTCTGGCCCTTCCAATCCTTTCTGTATACGGCAGCGAATAAAAGATGTTTTCGCTTTAAATTTCACAATTAAGATGTCATATAAGTATACTGAATTGTGTAAGGCTTTCGTTTAGTATATGTTTTCATATACAGCCGCTGATTGTCATCTATGCTACAATTTCAATACAGATGTAACTTTTTTTTTACAAAGGTAACAAAAATAATCATGTACTTGCTACGTTCGTACAAACAGCAGCGGCTCGAAAAACTAACACATTTTTATCGTTAGTCGTCCAAATAACTCGCGTAATAGCAAAACGTCGGACGATGCGTATACGTCTTTTGATATTTCGATATTGAATAGTATGCAGTAGCCTTCTTCTGATCGGTAGCGTCTATCGCGTAACCCGTTTACGTCAAGTCGAGAGAGCAGAACGATAGAAGGGCGATAAGCATCACTGTACTTGCATTTTCCGTATATCGAGTGAAAGCTAATACAGTTATCTTTAGGATTTATTACGGTCCTCTTTTTTATTATATAAGGCGTTAGGCTGTACCAATATAACTCTGCCACCTCTGTGTGATTCGCTCATAAACGCACAGATCAAATGATACGAAGCTAAATTTAATCGAATTGCCACATAATTTCAATAGGTCAATAGATAATTTCAATTCTTTTGTCGTACAAGATGGGCCCAGACCTGTCCAACTCGGTAAAATTGTTTGCAACTAGAAAACAACCACGTGTTCGTTCAAGCTAAATTCGCGTCTTTCTTCCCCCTTCTTTCTGCCCCGCAATAGAATGTATACAAGAGGGTACGCTAATCGGCTTAGGAACCAACACACTAAAGTTGCAATCGGCTCAGGGTCAACCTTTACCATATCGTGAAGTTCTTTCATTGAAGTGAACTTTATTGTTGAGCAGGCAGTTCATGAACCTTACGTCCATACATATAGAAATCACAACGAAAATAACTTTATTTACATATGTAAATGTTAAAAGAAAGCGTGGTTGGTTGGGTTTAATCGACTCAAGAGGACGCGATCCACCTCTCCGAGCTGCGGATTAACCGGCCTCAATAAATCCTCAGTTATTAAATATATGCCTAGTTAACATAACCATGTACTATAATAAATATATAAAATGTAATTACTGAACGTTTGCTCAACAGGAGCGATATTTCACATCGAATCCCTTTATATCCTCCTGAAAATTTGGTCACTACAACACACAAACAGGAAAATATCTGAGCGACTTTGATTCGATACGGCCATCCTAGTCTAAATGTAGTACAAAATCTACGAGACATCGTTTCACCATGAAGAAAGGAAGAGAACGCTCGATGCGATGAGAAGAGTAATCGATCGGTCGACATTAAACTGCTACTTCGAAAATTACATTGAACCTGAGACACGGCCAGTGGGTCGGCTACATTTTGGACGCTAACGGACTCTCCGAACTTGAACATCCCTGATCTCGGGTCGGAAAGGTTCGTCCTTTAAATTGAACTGCCACGCCGAGGGCAGAAGCGGGTGACCACGACCGATTTGATTCCCTGCACCGTTCACGTTAAAAACGCACGTCGACTGCTCCAATGACTGTATAAATAAATGTTCAGTGTTTACAGACTCCGTCGGCATTGTGGGTCGGCTCCTCAGACACACCCATTCGACCCTTAATCTGTCCACTTTAATCCACTCCAACTGCATCGGGCCTCAACCTTCCTGCTTGCGCAGTCTGGCCGACACTTGAAAGTTGCGTAACATACGTAGTTTGTACAGTTGCGCATATTTAGCGGTATTCAAGTTATTATCGTAACATTAAACTGAGACTGATGCAAAGCGAATATTGTTATTTAGATATGACGTTTCCTTTACCTAGTTCGCCCTTTCCTGTATAGTAAATAGCGGACATTAGTGTCAAAGGTAGTATTTCCCTATTATTCGTGTCGTAACGAAAGTTTCAATAAGTTTTCATTCGAGTAGATTATTTTTTTTTAGTGGCCTGCAGAGTTATCCGATTGTAGCGTTGTAAAGTTTCTATCTCGTAATAATAAACGGCGCAGTTCCTACGTTGATTACAATACGTGTCACTATATTGTATATTTCTCTCTCTATCTATCATGTTTGTATCGCTATTGTATCGTTATTATTACCATACGAATATACGTATAATTATAACATCAATAGTTATGAGCAAATATTTATATTGCTATAATCACTTCTCAGTATATATTACCTTGTTGATAGCTATGGACATGTTTTGGCTTAAGTTATTTATGTATTTATAACGTAATTGTCAGTTGAATAAAGTGACGAAAGCACGAGAAGGAGTGAGAGGTCGTTTGGGGAGAGATAATTATAGGACATGTGATCCAATAGCTTTCCTATCATCCTCCCCATCAAAGTTCCTCCCTCGGTCGTAATTGTTAACGGGTCACCTAAATGCATATGTATTAGTTGTAACGTATTAGAGAATAGTGCGCCTTGGCCAGAAAAGGAAATAAGGAATTTTTCTTATTTGCGTAGCGTCGTACATATAATAGTAGCTTGCCTCTGGCATAGACTGCAGCGACATCACTTGCTCTACGAGTATCGATTCTTCTATTAAGTCTGAATCGAACTATTAACTGCTCGCGTAGGTATAATTTAAATTAACTTACCTGATTGTCCAGATTTACATTGGTATCTACTTCGTCGACTGTCCTATCAATCATTCAAGCGATTTATAGTCTAGTCTTACGCAGATATAGTGCGCAAATCGTGATGAGCTGCGCTTAACATCGTACGTGTCGTATGCTTAGATATGCCTTCTAGTCCGCTTTCTTCAATACCTTTTGGCCTCCAGTTTTGCTAAAAACGTGTACCTCTCCCTGTTTGTTAGTAACCAGTTATTATATTATATTTCCTTCTTAGTTCCTTCCTGTGTCGTCACTAGTATCTTCATCGGCCATCTAGTTCGCGAGAAAAGTGACCCACATCCGTAGCTGTTTATAGTCTAATACATTTACAATTTCACCGTATCATAACCTCGCATTTTGTTGAACAGACATCTTTTTTACTACCTGTGTCGTATTGTCGTTTGTTGCAATGCCCTACACCTTTTGCGAGCATCAATATCTCCTCTTTTCCATCTTTTTAACGGGTGTTTTCCTCACTTGTAAGTTCGACCTTGCGTTTGTATATTCTGTGATGTAAAAGGGATACAGTATCATGTGTTACTCAGTTATTGTCATTATGCTGCGGATCATTTGGCCACCTTCTTTTGTTACTGGTTGTACCAGAGCCTTTTTTGGTTCAACTGAAGCTGAATGAATTGTGTCATCGTCGTTTCGTTAAAGCTTACCATCCTCATCGGTTTTGCACCTGCGGGAAAATTAATTTTTCCCACTCTATTCAATTTGTTCCTATCTCCAACAATTCATCTTCGGCTTACCGCTGGAGTTTGGTCTGCTGTGTCCGGCTGCTAATCGCAGATGCTCATCATTAGCATTAGCGTCGTCAGCGTATGTCGCCTCAGATATCTTGCTTTTACAGCTGCGTGCCTGTAGAACACCCCCAGTGCACGATCGTTTCTAGTGTTCTTAATCTATTTTACGCTTTTAACCGGTGCTACTTAAAACTTTTTTTTTTTTCTTCGATATTAACCCTTACGACGCATAGCGCAGCCTTCGGCGACGAGGCTTGTTTGATAGCAACCCTCATAGGGCGACTTTTGTGTTAGTTGCACTGCGCGACCCACATGACGAATGCAATGCACAAGTATCTGCCACAGATGCTGAAACAATGGACTTAGTCTAACGAGAGTACACACAGACGCACTTGCGTCCGCGATCAATACAAGCTATGTATACGCTTCCTTTTTGCGATTCGTAGGTTATATTGCGTAACGGACGTACGTAGAGTCTAGAGAGGGTACACATATACTGGGTTCCTTTTACAATACTTCTTAAGTATATATATCTGGACACGGTAGCTCCAAGTCGACGAGGCTCGAAAAGCTTTGCGAGTTGTTCTAGTGGCTTGAATTCCGCTCAGACAGGTCTTTGTGCCCCCTTCACTCAACAATGATCTAGTGGTGGCTGCCCAATTCTGCGTTCTCTGGCAGTTACCCGGGCATAGTGAGGCAAGAGCTGTAGAGTTTCCTCTCGACTCAGTCGGTCAGACATGGCCAGCAAAGATCTTCCGTCTTAGCTGTCCCCTTTCTTGGTTGCGTAGTGCAATTTGGAGCTCCCCGTGCCGCGCTATTTTTTCAATCGCTCCCTTTAACTAGCTTTCTCCTTCCCTCGTTCTTTGGCATATACGCGTCCGCCGCTGGCGCGCCAGCATTTAGTCCACCCACTGGTTGGCCAGACAGTGGCTGGCACGCGGTAAAAGAAACCAATTCGGACAGGGAAGGAAAAGGGAGCACCAAGCCTACCTTCATAGCTCGAATTCTTCATACTCTCTCGTTCAGCTTCCGAATTGCTCACCCCCTGGAGACGTTACTCGTGTGCCCATGAACCATAAACCGTGAACGGAAACAACCGGCGTCGACACTCGACCCACATCTCTCTTTTGTAGAACTTAGTTGTAACAATGCGAGGTGTGTAGTGACCAGTAGTTACCGTGGTAACGGTGCCGGCAGCAGTAGTGCTAGTGGTAAGTTACCGGTCCGCAATTGACGTTGAACGATTAACCAAGGCATAGTCAACATAGTAAAAGAAACGGCTATGGTAGCCACCAAGCAGCTGATTTCTACCAAAGGCAGCCGCACTGAATATCTGCCTGCCTGTCCAATTCAGCCACGCTGGTTATTAGCCTGGTTCAACTGCCAGCAGACATCGACTCAGACGACAGAGGATGACGCTAAGATTGGTTGGGTTGCGGTTTTGTTTGTCCAGTTTATCTGTCTCTCTCTTTCTCTTTCGTACACTTTTGGGTCTACCGCTCTCTTTTCCTTTCTCGTTGCGGTATTAAGAGATAATTCACGTGCGGATGGCTACAGGCACGTAGCGGCAAGACATCATATCATATTCATTCACGGAAGGGAGAACCACGGATTAGAACCACGCGGGCATTGTCGTTGCCTCCATCATAAACACTGAAAAAAGAAGGCAGAAGCGGAAGGAAAACAGGGAAATCGAATAAAAGGGCTTGTAAAAGTGTAAGGTCAAGCAAAGTGATGAATATTTGTTTGGCAAGGGTTTGGTTGACTGAGAGTGACCAGACCAGCGAGGGGTAGACCAGTACCCTGCCATAAGCCGGGAACGGGGAGTACATGTGCTAGCGAGATTCTCGTGTCTGATGTCGCAAACGCAGCATGCCACCCTCGTCTAGCAATCAATTGTGAATGAATAACCATCCCCCAAAAAGATGGCAAACAGAACCGATTGGCAATTGCAGCGGCACCAAAGGTCCTCTGCGACAAAGTCTTGTCTCGATTGCCGATAGTATTAATCGAATACATATTGTCACGAATTGTACTCTCCATGGCTTCTAGTGAATTGATGCACGTCTGGTTTAAGCAGTATTTTAACAAGACTATTAGGCTCAAACGCGGTGGTTTGTCTTTATTTTCCCATTTTATTTTATCTTTTCATTGTATGTTTATTTCTATACACCATTCGAAAATGCTTTTTCTCTAGTAAGCCTTCTGTCGAGTTTAGGCTTCAGTTCCAGGCGAAAACAAGTGCATTTGTAACATTTACTTTTTATTGAGGTCGAACATGCGGCTTTATCTCGCTACCTCTTGCCAAGGTTAAACGCCTACGAAAACAACATTGAATATTCCAAAAAACCGATGATTTGCGTACCGTGGGACTCAAAGAGTTCCATTCACTGGCAAATACGTGAACGCGATAAAAGGACCAACCAGGATATGCACATGGTCCAATTACGTCGAGTGAACCAGTCTGTCTACCAAAAAAGATCCGATAGGCGAGGTAAAGTTATCCTTCCCTAGGACAGTGTTAGAATAAAGACTGTGAAAGGCGCGCTGTAAGATAGAAAACCGAACTAAACGCTGTGTTTTTGTCAATAAATAAACCGAAACTAATATTTGATTTCAAGCAAGTTACAAGGACAAAGCAGTGCGCGGTCCTAACTTGAAAGGGTTGTCCATACCGATGAAACTCAAGCAAATTTACTACGACAGCCGAAATGTTACGTGCGATAAATACATTCGTACTTGTGAGGAGATCCCATAGATACGAGTAGAATGAGTGTAACCATTTAATAAGCGCCTAAAAGCAATATGACAGCCTCAACAAACCGTCAACAGTTTTAGCTAAACGCATCTATTTTTTGCAAGTACAAGTGCAGCTCAAATAACGCGTGGTAGTCGCTTTCCTAAAAGGAACCACAAAACCGTAACCTCTGCCATGAAATAAAGAGAGCTTGTTTGAACAAAAAGAAGTTGAAAAACTCTTAAAGGAGGTGAAAGATTATTTTATTTGAATGAACTGCCAAAGCAATTCGAAGGAATTAGTATGCGTTGATATTGAAAACACAGATGGTGGGTATGAGCAAAGAAAGGAAAAATAACCTTCTAAGCGGCTTATCTGAAACTAACTGTCGTTATATGTGAGATAGTCGTTTAACCTGACCCCCCCCCCCACGCACCCCAACCGTTGTCGATAACATTCGAGAGTTATTGCTTCAATACCCTTTGCGCTTATAATATCCTTATCCTTAGTATGCTTCCAAAAAGGATCCTGTCTGATATTTTATTTTGAACACCATAATTATCACCTTAGGTCGTTGAGGGAATTCTCTGAAAAAGGTTTATTATAGATATTCGAAAATAATTGATGGATCCCAGTTCCATTTAAATATTACTGCTTAATCTCTCTATAAAAAGTATTATATTATAGGAAATACCTGAAATTCGTTGAAGTATGGCATACCATATTTTTTCTATAGATTTTTCTAATTTAACATGGTCATAGGCATGGTTAGCGAAGTTCTAGAAGTCCATAAATAGATAACTTCCACCATGGTTTTAGGTCCTTCTACGAACAGAACCATGTTTACAGGTAACATCTTGATATAATAAAAGAACTGAATTCTCTGCATATTCGCAGAGGCCTTCCCCTCTTCTAAGCCGACCGTTCTCGCAAGCATTTCCAGCAATTGTACTGGCTGAGGGAGACACGTCCGACTGTGCCAAAAACAACTCTTGTTTCATTATTCATTCTAGCATCTTTACAAAGTTAAATCCGTTGCATGACAGTGAGACAAATGATGAGAGACCGATGCTAAAGAATACATTTAAATCACTAAATACTTTATTACGTCTACACTGAACGCTTTGCTATGATACCTATCAAGCACCTTCAGAAGCCACCATGGGGGAGCTGTAAAACGGGAGTGCATTCGTGTGTAACCAATAAATATCGCCTGTTTATTACGTAGTCACTTTATAGGTGATTACGGAGCAGCAGGACCTCTAGCTGCCCGCCGAAGGAAGGAGGACAAAAGAAAGCAAGCAGGGGCTGTCTGGTGAATGGCGGCGAATATTAGGCACCGCTGTTGTATCTTTTGGCGTAGATACAATGCCATACTGGGCAAACATTGACCAAGGATGTACTCCTGCCTTAAACGAAAAATTTACGGCAACGTCAATCCAGTTGAGAGGTAAGACCGCCGTTTCCAAACTGTGTGATATGAATTTCTAATGCAGTCGAATGGCATATCCAGATCGCGGTCGATTGAAATAAGACGAACATAATAAAAAGGTTAATAAGCTCAATAGCAAGGACGTGCAAGACCATTTCAAAAGTCTAGCTGGATTTCGCCCACTTACTGACAAATTCGTCGCTTTTCTTTATAGTAGCTTGAAAATGAAATGTAGTGATCGGTATATTTAATACGCAGGCCACCAACCACTCCGAGTGTCAGTTAATATTCTACAACTACTATGTTAATGTGTCCTTCATAGTCTAATCGTTTACACTAATCGATAATCAGCAAATGAGTTGTAAACAGTTATGTGGAAGTGAGGACAGAGATATCTGCGGATAAATATATAGTCTGCTTCCACTCTTTGAAGCGAACTCTGATGGAGTAGATTTCTAAATGGAGTGAATCTAGGGTATTCTTCAAACAGGACTTAACGGCAATCTATTGCCAGTGGAAAAAACCGGCGCCATGTATTTTACTTATGTCACCAAAAACAAACATGGCATTCTACTTAGCACATTTTTTATGTCCCTAAATGTCCGCAGTAGCGAAAAGCTGGTTGCCTAGCTAGAACACGCTCTCTTTCCGGAGCGCAATCCTTACCGGTGCCAGGGCGCTCGAAGGGTGCCAAAGTGCTTCGCTTCTTTACGGTCATGTTAATGGAATTCTACGAGCGGTGCCAAAATAAAACATCTAGGGCTGCAGCGTTTTCGCAAAACCCTCAAAATCATAATTTGAGATCTTTCTACGTACCGTGTAAGGTCGACTAGTTGGGCCGAAACCGATTGAGATCTCCCTGCATAGCTACGATATGTAACTTTGATAAATGCTTCAAAATACAATTCTCAGACCTTATGTATTACTAGAAAGCATTTGAATTTCATATATATATAAGTGTGTATCTTCCACCGTTGATGGCCGTTTTGCCAAGTGCTCTGTTTCACTACTAAAAGAACCTCGTATATTACCAAATCTTAACTGCAACCCAAGGTCATTGAGTTACTGCCGAAATATCTGTACGTAAGGAGTTCTACGCATGCCCTTTAACGTATGACGGGTTCTAGCGTGTGATGGTCTTTGTCGTCCCAAGTTGATTTGCTTCGCCGATGTTGCCGACGCCTCACAACCTTCATAAAATGTAATCACATGATAGTATTACTGAGGATTTTGCTGCTGAGTTTGGTATATTTATATATGAACCTGCCCGCAAGCATGTATGACAATAATACAGGTTTCACTTTGCCTGATAACACGAGATAAGAATGAAGCGAGATCGTCTAGTGGATATGCAAGGCAGACACGGTGCACAGGTCTATCGACTTCTGCGATGCGTCTATTGTGGAGTGGTAGACCCCTCCTCAAGGTTGCAAGAAGCAAAGTTTGTTATAGCTATGATACCCTGCTTCAGCAGGAGAGTTTGCGTCTGCAGCACACCCTACAACTACGTAGAACTACCACTCCTGAGCTGTAGAATGATTAGCTGCTCTGCCTCTTTTTTATTTTTCTTTTGCCCTGCATCTGCCTAATCCCACTTTTTTCCTGCTACTTATTGGTCCATTGCCGCTTGCCCGTCACTAGCCAACACGCTACCTGCACGCATATATTCACTGCACTCGGATGGAGCCGTCCGCCGTTGCTTCGATCGGAAAGAGCTCAAGGTCTATTCAGCACTAACTGACTCTCCACCATTCCAGGTTTATTTCCAGCTTCAGCAAGCGAAGCCGGACGCTGCAGCGACGCACGGAGCGACGACGCCTAAAGTGAATGCGGCTACCACCAATCATTCATTGATGTTAGTATGCTTCCGCAAGCCCGCTACTAGGCCAACCGCGCGTCGCATATTTTTGTAAGGAGGCGGCAATACTCTTTTGCGCAAGTTTCAGGGTGAAGTAGTGAAGCTTTCTCCTCTTGAGTGTACGCCCATATCTGGCGTGGTTGGGTAAGAACTAGACACCATAGGGAAGCCAAAGAGTCCGCTTGCGTTCACTTCAAGGTGTTGTACTCCAAGCTTCCGTAGGGCCTGTGCGGTATAGTTGGTATGAGCGTTGACCACTACGGTTGTAAGTGCAAATGCGCCCATTTGAGTAAGACTACCTGACCGACAATCGCTGCGGTTCTTGCAGTTGCTGCTGCACAAGTGAGTTGGTAATCTTGCGGGCCTTCAACCTACCACTTTAAGGATCTCTCATCTTCCAGGCCGCTGACGTGTGGGACGATCGACGTTCATCGCTGTCGTACCTTTTGCTGCTGTTGGGACTCCGCGTGACGAACATCGTTTGTGAACATGCACTCAGGCTACCAAGGCCCTCTCTGCTATCCAGAGCTCAACAATTCGTAAGGCGCTACCTATGCGAATCAAGGTGTGGTCGCTGCCATGATCGACGTTTGAACGAACAGAGCGCTACCAGCTTCTTGTCAAGTCTCTCACAAACCAAAGAATGCTAGTAGCTAGATAGGCTTTTGCGGTAGCCACTAGTCAGTTACACAGGCCTGCTCCAGTGAGACAAGCAATAGCCGGACCATCTAGTCAGGCAAAGGATGCCGAGTCGAACTAGCGTACCGGTAACCTGTTGCCTGTTTATAATTCACAACGGAAGCGGCTTGTTCCATCACTGGCGAAAGGCGGGAAGACAACTAAGCAAGGCTTTTACCTAAGAAAGGTTAAGGAAGTAAAGCATCGTCGTGGTACTAGTAGTGGTAGTTTACGGCTTTAGTACACTACTACTGGTGCGTAAAACCACGAGATACTGGCCAACAACTTTTGGGGAGTGAGGCAGTAGATAGACAGGCCACACATGGACCATACTAGCGTCCATTCTTTGCTCTAGGCAGTCAGCCGCTAAGCTAGTTTGCCAGCGGGTACGGTGTAGCCAGTCGTTCAGTAAGTATCGATGTTTAATTTGCTCACGCTGTGCCCTGAAGCATAGTGGAAACTCTATCTGAAGAGTGAGAGTAGCCGAAGGGGTAGCGGCAAAGGGGGTTGGCTCTACGAGACGCTTTCTCCTGCCACAAATTTTGTTCGTTGCTTTTGCAAAATATATAGATGGTGGCACCTCACACGGAGTAGTCACCAGTGTAAAATCAAAGTCAGCTGAGGGTCATGAGATCCTAGATACGTCTGAGACAATATGTGAATGAGCATCGAGTAGACAGAAGTATCTGAGGTACATAATACATGCGGCGAGAATAAATCGTAATTGAACATCCTAAACAGTCTGAAAAGCTAATGTTCGAACTATAAGAATCATAAGAGAATAATTCTAACAAAATGTTTGATGGAAAGAGCGTATCAAAAGATTCTGTATCCCGTACAATTATTTTTATCCGCAAAGCAGAAGACCGACAACTTCACGTTGGTAAGCCGCAAGCCTATAGCAATTACAGTGTACCCCATCGAGTACATCGAGTTCCAAAAACCGATAGCAGAGTGAAATAGCAGAAGGGACCGTCCTTCAGTCTTATCAGATCTGCGGCGTGGGGCGCAAAATAGAAGACTGCCTGCTTGCGTGATCTAAAATTATAAATTAATCTAGGTAGGCAAAAGAGGGCCTTAATATATTACTTTTAGACATAAAAGGGCCTACGGTACGGTGAGCATAGATTATAGGAGTTTACAAGAAA
Organism: Varroa jacobsoni; assembly: GCF_002532875.2. NCBI lineage: Eukaryota > Metazoa > Arthropoda > Arachnida > Mesostigmata > Varroidae > Varroa > Varroa jacobsoni. The sequence goes on along the minus strand of NW_019214183.1, from coordinate 227,303 downwards.
TATGGACCCAGTGAAGCCTGAAGGACTATTTAATCATAGTTACATTTACGTCCACTACCCTAACCAATGAGGACATACTTGTCCACGCAATTTCTATTTTTTCTTTCTAGAAAGCTTGGAATCCCTAGTTCCTGGATAAAAGAGGCCCAAGGGAAGTTTTCTTATAGAGCTCGACTTATAACACCGATGAAACAATGCTTTAAAAGAATAAATAAATAAAAGACATAAGAAGTTGGTGTAATTTTAGAACTCAATTTTCCAAACGACGTTTAGGTATGAGACTGATGTAGAGAGATGACTCTAGAGGAAGCTAGAAGGACAAATCTGATAGCCTAAGCAACCAAGCTAAAAAAGGCGTGAATTGAATACCTCGAGCAAGCAAATGTGGTAAGGAGAGAAAAAAGCCCCTATTTTTGCGGACTGTAAACGAAAAGTAATAAATACAAAATGACGGAGGCGAATTGTAATGAGAGGACATTTAAAGGAAGCTCAACAATACAGTATGACGAAAAGGTTTCTTAAATATATAGAAGAAAAACGCTGCTGTGTTCCCTGAAGACGCGATTTACAGATTGACGGCACGAGATGTTTGTCGAAATTTACTCGATAGATTAATATTAAGCACAAAAATAAATCTTTACTATTGTATACTTAAGTTCTACTTTGTTTGAAGGAAAAAAAAAATAGCGTAAAAAAGTGTCTGAAATGTTTCGCTTATTTCGGAGATGAATGGTAATCTGGAGCGAATTTAGCTTATACGCCCCTTCCTCTCTTTCACAAAGTAGCCCCCAGGGATTCAACTGAATTTCTAGGATTTTCCAAGCAAGGTAAAGGAAGAAAAGCAAAGGCGAACTGTAAAATAGCTTTCACATTCAGCTTATACCGTATGCAGCGGGACAAGTATGTCTGCAAAAAGCAGCAAAAATATTCTGACCGTCTTACCTAAGGCGGTGGCTATGTGAGTATAAATCTGGCCCGTTTTTGCGAATATGCCGAATGGCATATGTGAAGTGAATAATACAACACAATTCATTCCTGCCCGTGTGGAAATCAAGAACTTCACATAACTGTGTTAAGATTAAAACTTACTTATATACCCAACGTTTATTTTAGATGCTAAATTATGAAGGAAAATTGTTAAGCCAATATAATCCTGAATCAGGAAGTCAAGCAAAATACGCCTTTCCATTATTGACGCCGCAGTGTGAAAACAAACATCTGTCTTACAATGCTTAATATCGAGGAAGTACTCGACCTGGTCTATTTTTACAAGACGCGTTAGCAAAACAGACATCAAAATTAGTATATGTGCACTACTTTAGACTGCTTTATACGGTACTTCATTCAATATTTTCTTATGCTTTGGACGTCTATAAAGCTAAAGGATTTTATATACAAGCTGCTTGATAAGGAATCGTATTTTAAACCGCGTATATAGTCATCGTCATTACTAGAAAAGTAATAATATATGTTATGCTTATAAGGTAAAAACTTCATAAGTATTTAAGCCGTAAACCAAGAATATTCGAACGCTATGAGGGTCTTTATAATGCATACAGTTGGGAAATCCATCATGCTAACAGCAATATTATCGTCTTTGTTAATGAGGAAGAGATGTAAATAAGATTACTCTTACCCCTTCCCCCCCTCGCCTGAACCCATCATTAGCATTGCGCCCTTCTGTATTTCATAAACCCATGGCTTTTTCATCAAGTAACTGGAACTGGAACTGGTTCCACATTACTTCAGTCACAAAGTCTCGGCTTACATTTAGTTAGTATTTCATGTATTCTGTGCACTAACTTGGTTTTCCCGCAGTATCTATGCCATGCCTTGCATGCAGTAGCACCGGCATACTAGGCGACAGTGGGCTCATTTGACGCATCGATGCTCCTTCAAGTCTCTAAGTTAAAGAACTCAACAGTAAGAGTGGACCTGCCAGATTGTTGATTCTGGATCCAGTTAGCGACATGGCAGCCGCTGTTCACCAAAAAACAGGTCTGATAAATAGTGTATAGTGTGAGTCTTAAGAGCATTGTACACTGTTTTCTCCAAAGACCTGTCAAATATACAAGGAAACACAATTCACTATCCCCCAATAGCTACGGAGCAGCTATAGAGCTCATTGACTGTTCCATCGAAATTCTCCTTGCCTTAACTAAGAGTAAAGATCATTCGTACAATATTATTGACGTTTCGGTATTACTTTTCTAATTTCATTATGCATGTGTTTACCATAAGGTAACATAAGCCTTCTGTTTAGGCATTCCTTAGGTTACGTTGAAACATGCCCCCTGTCTACGACAAACCATAAAACGATTATAGATTATTGTTGCCATTAAAGACAAAGCTGCCTTCAGGGCCGTTTTTTCTACTTTTACCTTTCCTAAGCGTTTATCGCTGGAAAGACATTTATTTAAGCTGTCGCGAGTACGGTTATCAACATAAAATGTTTTTGAAAAATTGGTATTTTCATCGTTGTCTACTTTGATGAAACATCCGTACCAAGAGTCAAAAGCTAACTAAGTTTAACACTTAAAAATCAACAAAGGTCACTGTCTTTTTACAAAGGGATAAGCGTGTAACTTTAACGTCTTCCATTTTCAGCAGCAAATGAGACAGCTCTTCAACAGCTTTTTTTACACATTTATTGGAGTGTCTTTGTTGGCGTTATAACGTGATGTTATGTAGAAAGAGAACGAATCACTAGCGAGATAATATCAAGCACTAAGTGATTACATCAAAGTTGAGCGGTCAGACACGCCATCCTTGTTGCAGCCACCGGTTACATCGAAGCTCTCCTTTGCTACAATATGAACGAATGGTATGCACAATACTCCGCTTAGAAACTGAGTGTTATACTTTATGCCTTCGAGACGTGTCGGGCCGTCGTGAACAATGCACGGGCATGTACGTACTAATAACTGTTTCTTAACCGCGCAGAATGATAACAGGCAAGAGTAATAACACGCGAATTATTGAGTAAACCACTCCGAAACCAAGCCTTCGTTGTGAAGCAACTGGCCTATATGCTGGACCCGTTTTCGCAGGTAAGTGGTAGCCTTCTGTCCAGCAAGGGGAATTTGTACCTATCTGCGCAGAACTATGTACACTATTTACACTCTCTGGATTGCCCGAAGAACTGTCTCCAACTCATAGATCTTGCGCTTCATCAGCTAATGCCTGCAAAACGGGTACACTCTAGAGACAAATATATATGTGGGTCTAGGTAGAAAACAAGCTTTAAGGCTTTGCCCCCTGAATGGTTTTGTTTGTGATTTTCTATTGAGTCTTGTATATATGAATATATCTAAATGGATTGAAACTATTCGATGTTGCATTTACTGCATTCAATATTGGATTATACTTAAAAAGAAATTCGGAGAAGCGTTACGGAAAAATATATGTCGTTATCTTCTACGGCGAGGTGTTCCATAAAGTCATTTTCCAAATGTGAGTTATGCTATTTTAGCAAATGAGACAAGTTTACCGTTTAAACAAATTGCCATTTTGTGTCACGGCTGTTTTAATCGTTAGCACATGTTAAACTAATTGAGCGCTAGCTTTTATTCGTTTTTTATCCAGTTCGGCCTTCTGGGGTTTGTTGGTTGGTGGTATGTACTGTATATCAACCATAGTTCCTAATAGGTTTGTTTATTATTCATTTGGCCAGAAAACTTGATACCCCTCTATCAGCGAACAACGCGAAAAGAGATGCACAAACACAAAGATAAATACTCTATTGTTACGCGATGTACTAAAAGTTTCGAGTCAATCTGTTTCCGATTTAATGACCCGTTCCCTCTCACTGTGACATATTCCTGCTTCTAAAATTATCTGTATTAATTAGTAATTAAATTCTTTTATCGAATAAGTTTGTGTACTTTAAAACGGATACGAGTAAACTATGGCAACGAAGTGCAGCCAAGACGGGCACTGAACGAACCGTATAAAAATGAGTGTGCACGTAGCTATTTCCTAAAATCGATAAGGTATATCAAACAGGTCTACCGCTCTAAACGCATGAAAATGTACCTCTTATATTTTAGAAGCACTGCGCTTGTGTGCTTGACTTTTTATATCAAAACCTATTTGTTTAAGCTTCATGTTCACCAGCGCTTGACAGCACTAAAAAAACATATCTTAGGTCAATATTACATAAGCTACAAAGAAAAAGGACAAAGGTACAAACAAATTTCCATCCTAAGATCTTACGCAAGCCAGTTTTAGCAGAATAATATAACAGGGTTTTCTACTTTTTGTACACCTTGGTGTAAAACTCCTTCTTAAACGAGCTCCTATTTCTCTTCTCAGTCAACAGTATTTATATGCACTAAAAGGCAGCATATATTGTAACTATTGATTGGTTGTAATATTTAGGCTTTATAGTGGACCGCAGAACAGAACTCAGCTCCCATGCAATTTAATAGTTTTTAGAACATTTTCACTCCCAGATGTACCTTAGCGCCAGAAGCTCCTAATCACATTCACTGGCATGTTTTCGCCTATGTAAATGGTCTAGAACACCAACGTCTACTATGCACTTCTGAGAGACGCATTATTGCTGACATTAATTGTCGCATCGTATCGTAGGCGTGCAACTGTCTTCGACAACTTCACCGGCTGGTCATCGAGTTAGGGAGATCAGCCCTGATCGCTAACCAATGGACTTGTCGATGAAGTAGCGACTGATGATCAATACTTCGGCACGTTCAGCTATCAGTCGATTCTGCTCTCTCCCGGGTGCCCCAGTAACCCGTTCATAGACAAAAGGGGTCAGGCAGCCTCGCAGCGTTAGCTGGAACAGAAGAAAAAAGGAGTGGTAAAAATATATCCGATGCATCGGAAGCGGCGAAGTAATGGGCTAGAGCGAACGGTAAACGATGGGTCGATGACCACGGACCAAACCGGATGGGTTCACCTTACACTTCGCGACCTGCGTCGTACTAGTTTGCTTTTGCCTTGCCGGGGTCTCCTTCTTGTTCAACTCTATTCGCTTTCGTTCCCTTCATCTACCTTCGCTCACCTCATCCCCATTCCCCCTTTGCTTCCTTCATGCGCTCTTGGTGGGAACTAAATGAGAGCCTGGTGCTGCCCAATAGTCTTCCATCCTCTAGGGGTCGGGAGTCAACCGCTAATCTGTAGGCGACAAACCGAACGTGGACGCTAGATCAGGACTGTGAGTAGCCCAGTAATGGCAGGTCAACGCGACGCTAGTTCGGTAGTAGCGGCAGCAGTAATCAGTGATCAGTCCGTTTAGACTGGCGTCCTACTAACTCTTAACACTACGTCCCTCCAGCAGACTTACACACACACACATGGAGCATGCACACTAATATCCACATGTACTAACCATAAGAACGGTAAGTTAGCAGGCAAGCAATCTGGCTATGTGCTCGGTAAGCGGATGTGCAAATCGTCAGACAGACAGGTCAATTACTGTTTCTCCTCGTGGCGGCCGTTACTGCAGTCGTTTCTGATGTTGCTGCTGTATGCTTGAACCCCTATCTTAGTGTGCCTCAGCAGACTTCTACCCGCTCAGGCTGGTCGATCAGCGGTCCATTCCCTCGCATAACACGTCTTTGCAGATCTGCATTATCCCTATTAACCTAGCACTTCTAGATAGGAGCCGCCTATGCTAACCATCTGGTGCGAATTAACACCTTTTCTTTCCTTCCCTTCCCGGTCTCGTGCCGACCCCGCTTGCCCACACAGTTACCCAGCAGTCTAGCCGTGCTCTTAGCAGAGCAAAAGCCTGAAGGCCCATGACTGTTGGGTTTCAAGCCGACCGTCTCAAGGGGTATAATAAAGGGGACAGGATGACCGACTCAATAGATAATTGCCAATCATCCGGCCTTGGCCTGCTAACGCAGCAAAGGAAGACACCGCTTTGTATTTCGAGAACCGAGGAGACTCCAGAGATACCCGGAGGTGTCGGGATATGACGCTTCGGCCTAGAGAAATGTCAAACGCCGTAGTTTCACGGAACTGGCAGGTGCATCGATTCTTGTCTTTTATGTTGCTGTTCTCCCAGATGACGGAGAAGACATCGTCGGTAGAGCGGCCCGGGAGGACATCTGGAGGCGAAAACTAGTATGAGCGATACGACCCGTAGTCGGCACTGGCGCCTGACAACAATAAAGAACGCCCATCGGCACAAAAATTACGTTTACGTCAGGCTTAATTAGGTGACGTTTGTGTCTTTGAAAGTATAGGGAAAAAAAGCAAGACGTAAGACAAGACAACTTAGGGGACATACAATCTCATTAACTGCAATCAATCATGCGATCACAGGAAAACGTTGTGCTGATTAAACATTAGATACTTTTTATTCTGCCCAATATGTTTACATCAACTGAAATAATAGAAAAAAATATATATGAAAAATGCTGTCAGGAATGGCTGAACTTTTAGTTTGGTGCAGCTGTAGCGACACAAACGAACGCTTTTCCGTTAGGCATCATTTGCGTGTTCAGCACTGTGTGGCCGTCGCAGACCCATAACAGACGTGGTAGCGTATCTTGAAATGTACGGTCCCTAGAGAGAGATACTAAGCTAGTGTTCTCATAGAATTACAAACACTCTTTAAACTCGAAGAGAGGTCTGTCTCTCTGTTAGTAAGAAGTCTCGTTCTTTTTGCTCGCTATTGTCTAACGTTGGATCGGTCGCGGAGGTATGTTTCTTTCGGGACGAGATTTTGAAGGACGGTGGCTAGAAAGAAATGAACCGAACCCAGTAAGTAAGCTAGCAGTCTATTACCTCCAGCTGTGCGTCTTAAAGTTTCTCGACGCACCAAGAAACTGAGCACTCTGTGACGGATGTAAGATAACGCAGTTGACGGAGGGTCTGCTCATCGTCAACACGCCGTGTTTACTGATTTTTTATTGGATCATTTTCCCTTCCTTTGTTCGTAACTTATCCACTTGTAGGGTATTCTTCCTAGACAGCAAAAAGTGCGTGCTTTTTTTGCTAGCCCAAACATCGTATAATAATTGTAGCAACAATAATAGCGCCCATGCTGACGCTTTTTCCATTAAAGTCATGGTTAACGTCTGGCAAATGTAATGCATGCTTGCGCTCATATGGATATAGGTTCGGTCCACAATTATGCAAAGTACGTAGAGGCCATGGAGCAGTAAATTTCGCCGACAAGTATGTTTAATCACATACCCGAAATTAAGAAAAAATTAAATTTTCGTAAAAATGTGCCACCCCACACCATGGAATTGATAAGGGTTTGAATAGATTGTCATTATAATATCACTTGAAAAGTTAATTAAGACTTTTTTTGTTCATTAATCTCCCTGACTGAATTGGGAAAGCCCTCTCGACGCCGTATAGAGTCATCAAACCAGCGAACTGCCAAACCACTTAGTTCCGGATATTCAAAGATCCCGTCTGACTCTAACTAAGTGGGCTATCCCAGATTATCACCAGCAACACTTTGCTTGTCAGTTACTTTATAGCCAAAGAGTACGCATGTGTTGCTTCTATTAACTCAAGCAAAATTACTTTTATTTTGTATAAGAGAAGCAAATTTTTACGCGAAGTTATGCTAAATAACTAATTTTTTTTTCCGTTTTTTTAACGTTTTTCGTGAATACTAATTATCCGTAATTCAGTTTTAGCCCTTTTGGGTCAAACAAAGTAAACATTTACGATCAAGGGTTCATTTATCTACATTGTCAGCAAATACTGAGATAGAAACAAGGGCTGTGAGTTGCTTATCGATGTTACATTTTCGTGTCTCGATTCAAGCAATTTTTCTTTAGATTGTATTCCTAGCTCCTTTTTGTTCTAAATTAACCTTCCAGATATACACATTGCGATAAACTAAACTTCTAAAGATATTGGCATGAAATTCAGGGTTTTTCTTATTGAAATAAAGAAAAATATTAGTACAAATTAGCATAGTGGTTAGAGTGATACAATTAAGCCATTAGTAATTAACTCGCTTGCAAACTAACGAGCCTTATTATTATAGTCTTGTATATTATATGAGTGTAACACATCTGGGGGGGGGGGGGGTAAACAGTCTTATTTCCTCATACGTCTAGTTCACTTCAAATTCATATATTCATTTTTCTGTGTGTACAGCGCCACCTCGTGTTAATCGTTTGTCAAAAAACGAAATCGAAAATGTTAGTACTTCGCCAATGCGCGTACTTTTAGTGCCCTATAACTGCGTTTGTGCATGATGCTACACATGTCAGTTATTGACTGCTTAAAGTTAACTGCTTGACCTTGCTGCTTCCTTTGTTTTTTTTAAAGAGGAGCAAATACATTAGCTTTGGATATCTTTTTCTGAGAAATCGCAACTATTCTTGTATTTTAATCGATGTTTGTAATAATTATCAATAGACTGAACTATCCAGAGGCCTGTTGAAAGAACCGGGTTGAAACAACGTATCATATAGCTTAATTGTCTCACAAGTGTAAACTATATCCAGGATTAGGGGAATGGCTCATCGTAGTTTAGTTTGTACGGCCCAGATTTTTTATAGATTAGTTTTATTGCCTAACTTTGATTCATCTACGCAAAATTTGTAATATATATTTTCATCTATGCTTTTTTAGATTCTTTGAAACGGGTTCTAGCACGTTTCATTCGGTGTATAAGGTTTTCGCTGATCATTCGAATTGACAGGGACGGTTCTTAGCTAAAAAGACATCTATATTTAATCTTGACTTTGCAGAAAATGACCTTTTAAGATCTCGTTCTTACTTGCCCAGAATAAGATTGGCAGAACAATGTGAAGGCCCCATTCATGTGATAGCGGTGCATATGGCTGTCGGTCTTTCGTGCAGTTAAAAACGAAGTCGTCTATACATGCTTAAGCATATAATAGTTTTTTTTTTCAATTTAACAGTACATTTAATTGTGTCTGTATCGGCGAATTTTCATGTTCTGCTTCTAGATAACAGCGGACAAACCCACCTGGTCAGCGCCGTTTGCTGTCTCTACAATTTCTTTTTTAGCATCCTCTAAATCCCTCAGACCTTAATCTCTCGCTTTTCATGTGGGTCTTTGCTAAACGTGACAATGAAATGAAATCTTCTTTCCTGCTTTCTCGTTGAGTGAAAGAACAGGAAGTAATTCAGGCGCAGTCGGTTAATCGATACTATTGGAGGGAAACGAAGGCCACTGTACGTATGAAACGAAATAGGCCGGGGAAAGGGAAGTAATGCATTTGCAAAAAGCGACAAAAGACGAAAAAACGCGAAAAAGAGAGGAAAAACAAGAGCAATGGGCAGAATTGTATTACAGGACCTTACTATATATATTGCTACGAATAGAGCCGCATCTGTCGGTGCAGATTAGCCTGAGAACGACTGACGTTTTGTCCCGTGTATGTGGTTCCCATATGTGTCCCTTCTTAAAGAGCTGCCCCATTGGCAAGCCATCTAGCAAGCGAGCTTCATTCATTCATCTTGGCTTTTTCATTCCAATGGCTGGAGAACGGAGGGAAGGGGGATGTTTCAGTGGTTGCTCTTTTATACACTCATTCTTTTACCGCTTACCGTCAGTGGAATGACTGCCACTATGACTTTGTTCTCCATTACGAGCAGAGGATCCACGAGCTGTATTCTTTTCCGCCCCATTTTGAGTCAACCTCAAACATGAGGTTTGATAGGGCAGTCGGAATTTGCCGTCTACGGAAGCTTGATGCAGATTAGACAGTACTACTCAATAAGAGTCCAAGAATCCGTTCAATTTCACTTGGGGCACATAGACATGTAGGCAAACGGGCTTTCGATCTACCTCGAACCCCGACTAAGCCGAGGAGAAACAATTCGATCCTCGATTCAACTGGCACCTGCTTTTAGAGGACGAAAATGTCTAGCGGGGTGTGCACTGTAGCGGTGAAGGAGGTACGTTGCGCAACCCTTGTAGACTCCAGTAGCATCTGCTACCTAGAAAAATTGGCGAGTCGTGCGGGAGCATACGTTCAAGTCAACGAGGGGGATCCGATTACGATTATCAGGAGAAAACTAGGGGTCAGTGGCTCGATTACTTGGCTCGATTATTGCCCTCCATTCCGCTTGCCGTACGTAGCGAACCGTCACGCGTACATTCTGAATTATTTTCTTCTGCTGTGTTCCGTTTGCCTTCTAACTGAAACCCGTCTCGGTCGGCTGAGTTGTACGTATACTTTACTTACCTACGTGTTCCTATTTCTTCAAGCTAAATGAATACTTTTGAACTGAAAATATTATAATATTAGCGACTTTTATTTATTTTTTCTTAATTACTAAATAGGAGTGATACAAGTGTTATTTTATAACCACACTAAAGCCTTAGATTTCGCAGCCTGTAATATAATCAGGTATCCTATTAATTTCTGAAAAGTAGCCTCCACGCTTCTATACATGTTTTTCTTCTTATAAAATGCGAATAATAGCCAACCAATACCGTTGTTTGAGGCCGGCGTTTGTTGTTCCCGCAATATTCCATTTTCGGGGCGTATAAATTAATCTAGGCTCGTAGCCTTCCAACTACTTTGTTACATTTCGTTCCGCGTGTGAGGGCAGCCGCCTGACGTAACGTTTAACGTCTACGCGGGCTTTTGATGCCTTAAATAAATTAAGCATGGTTAATTCAAGTTTGTTTTTCAGAATGCGCCTCTTGTTGGTACCCATTATGTGTGAGCCACTTTCACCGTACTCAGGCTACTTTGATGCGTTCTATTACCCTCTGTCTATTTTCTATATTATGAAATGAAGCGGCGAGAATGGTGTCTGCGTACATATTATATTATCGTCAGAGAGAAGTTGCGTACCCTGCTTATGGTGGGTCACTGATAGTTCCTGGTCAAATGGCCTCCCTGTCTGTCTTTGGTAGACCGGTGCCTCTACAACGATGATCGGTAATGCCACTGGCGGCTTCTTCACCGCCGCGACTTTTCTCTCTACTGTATCCAATCGCAACTCAACCCAAGAGTCAGCCCTCCGGAAATACTTAGGCGGCCGCAGTCAGTCTTAGTCATCATTTTGCAGTAGTCCGTCATCGAGTGGCTGAACACTTCGGCCGACAGCAGCGCCTATGGCTAGCGGTTCGAGGAGAAAGAGGAAGAGAAAGAGAACCCCATTAGACTGCTTAAAACTCCAACTTTGGTTTCTCTTCACCACTCTACCGTCCTTTCGCAACCCTTGATGATGCAAAGGAGTGCCTAAAACACTTTTTGCATTGCGGTTTTTAAGCTAGCAACTGGCAGTGTAAGGGCTGACCGGAAGGATAGCGCTATCAAGGATATGTCGCGGTTTACGTTCACGAGAAGAATATTGAGGGGAGTATAATGGGAAAGTAGTAGCTCGCCCCCATGAGTCTTATGGGCGCGCTTCATGGAGGAGTCATACAAATCCTCTCGGGATATCAATATCGTCCTGTTGGACCCTGAGATAACCATTTATCGAGCAGACACCGCAACTATTGAGGGCTGCAGTTTACTAGATGTAACTAGCGGTGCGAATATGTAGTATTCATATTGTACGCATGTACCGTGTACATATAACCGTCGGAGATAAGCGAGAAAAAATATCCATATCATCAGAAAAGATGTAAACGCGCACGTTTAGCCGCTCGTAATTAGGGAAATGCTTTGGACCAAGGGGCCAATGGACATACTTACTGTTAATGGCTCGAAGTCAGCTACGTCTTACACACAAACGCTAAATGCATACATCGCAAGTTGCTTGCTATTAGCCTGATGGGTAGGCGACCTACTGAATCTACGGTTACGGAGATTAGGGACACATAGGGCATTGTGGGCTCAAAAAATTAAAGTGTTTCTACTAATTGGGATTTAAAATTAGTAGTTAGATTAAGTTATAATATGTTGCCATTGGCTATAATGTATGCCAGCCATTTAGGCGGAACCTCGAATGTTATTAGAAAAAGTATTTGCTAGAAAACGAACGTCAAAGAGAACTGTTAATCTTGACTATACGTGCTAAGTATGAGTTATACTACCAAGCCGCCTTATGCAAGAGCAAGGCATAATGAATCATTTCGTGTCAGGTAAATTCCTATATACTTTCCTTACACAAACGAAAGGCAAAACGTTGGTCATTTACTGTAGGAATGACAATAACGAGTAAATTGATTAGTAGAACACCAGAGATGCACATTGATCTCATGGAGGGGAATATTCTTTTGCTTTTTGTGACGCGCTGTACATTTTAGTAGATGGTGTGATGAAAACATATGTTTAAAGAACTGAATTTATGTTTGCGTCCATCGAGTTTAGCTGAAACCTAACCGAGTTAAAGGGGCCTGCTGTTCCGAAAACTATAATCAGAAGCACAAATTTTAAGAATTATGGACGTTATAGATATGTATAAGTAACCTGAATATTTTTTCTAATTTAAAGTATTCTAATTTAAGTAATTTTAGCTATACGAGCTAACCTATCCCAAGCTTAATATTGTTCTCTTGATGGCGCAGAATTAACGTGTCTTTAAGTTTAAGAACGGTCGTCGTTTCACGTTGCAAACCAACTATCTAAAGTAATTCCTAAGGACAGTAGTAAGTAATCTTCATACTTGTATATAATCATATCTGATTGACGTGGCAAGAATTATCTATTAAATTAAGTTGATTTTTCAGGCTTCACCGTGTGTCAGTTTTCGTCTTGCTTGACAAGAGTCCTCTGCGCCTTACGTTTTGTTTGAGGCGCGGCGCCTCCGGCGAGCTGCCTGGCCCAACGGAGCGTCAGCCACTAAAAGATAAACAATTTCGGCGGTCGTGTAGAGGTATCTCTCACTTAAACACACTAATACAGGAGTTCACGTTACGTGTAATGATTGCAGAGGCGTACGAAGTATTTTGTATTCTTTTTGCGCCTTCGTTGTGACCATCTCGCCCATCGGCCTTTGTATGTGCAGTGAAAGCTGTTTCGACTACCTACACTGTGTAACGAAGGATCTATTGAAGACATATCAAGTTTGTTTTAAACAGAAATTACAGATGCGGCTTTTCTTTTATACTATGCCCAATATCACTGTTTTAAATAATATTGTAGCGTTTTCGGATACGGGTTTACTTTATTTAGTCAGGGTAAGTGCCATAGGCTTAAAGGATATTGTTAAGGCATGCATTTAGCCTGAACATTGCGAACCTAAGGTACCTAAGCAAGTCTATTATAGTGATATTATTAAAATAATAGAAGTACGTAGTCATCGAGATTGCTATGGACTATATAACGAAGTGGCTATTTTGCTCCTCTTATGAATTAGGTTCCACAAGAGAAGATACCAACACAAAATCTTTATACTGTTATGAAGCAACACCGTAGACGCTCAAAAAATTCACTTCAGAGAAATGTAGTCTTGCAATATCTATTGCTAATTTCATCGACATAGATGTTTAACTTTTTTATTTCTTAGGTAGATACTTTCCCCCATTATCGTCTGCGGACTAGCAGCCAGATCGAGAAAACAAGCCAGCTTCTTTTTGCCATTCAACGCAGTTTGGATCTTACCGAAAACAAAATGTCTGCCGATGTTCAAATTAGGCCTCCCACCCCTTTCCTCCATCTTATCTACCCATACACTTTACACAATACTGCCTCCCACTGACATATTTCCCATCGCTCTCGGGGGCTCCTGGAACTCCTATCTAATCGACAATACGGTGGCGATATCTGGGCGAGTTTAAAAAGTACTGTGGGATAGGCTTGTAATATTTCTCCGTTGCGTACATCGCTGTTCGAGAACGACGTGCGAGTCAGGCACGTCACGTGGCTCCACTAGAGGGTCGTTATCGTTGGCATTTGAAACAAACTATTGGAATCATAAAGAGAACTTTAAACGAAAACAGTCGATATGGGCCGTCGTAACAAAAGCGCAACACCGAGCTCTTGCCATGTATCATTTTGTTGTAGGTTTGTGTAAGCTACTTTTTCGTACACAAACCAATGCAGTGTTCTTATACGTTAAGAAACGTTTGATGGAGCACTGATATAGTAGTAGACTATATCGGGGTGTTCGTAGCTGCCAAAACCCCTTACCATTAAACCCAGAGAGGATAGACACGTGATTAGTTTCATAATGCAAGCTTTATCGTATGCTAAAATGCCAATTTTTAATACATATGTTTCTGGATCGTAAGGTGGTATACTAAGATTTTCTGTTCATGACATACACGCTCTGAAGTACATTAGAATAGACTTGTTCTTACATTTTCAGTTCAGCTTTCAATTAGACGCTGACCTCGTTGATATACAGAGTAGAGGTAAAGCTACTGTGGACAGGGGCTACGTGATCCACGTTGAAGGAAACGTTGATCATAAATTTTAATGCTATAAAACCTTAACGAGCATACTGGTCAGAAATTCATCCTATTCTAAAATTTTTCAAATGAGATTATCAAGGTTTTCTTCGGGATGCTGCTGATAACGAAATAAACTCGTCACGTTTCCGTGTTTCTGCTATACTCTGACCGCTTTCAAAGCTACTCTTTAGGTGCATACCAAAAACAAGCCATATTTTATACTGACATTCCATGATAAACGTAAGGGCTTTGTGGGTTAGGGTGAGATGAGGCTATATGGGATCTAGTCTTTCGAACTGGATGCTAATTCTAAAGGGAAATGAAAAAAGTAAATGGCTTCGCAGTACAGCTCAGCTTGGTAGAAATGCGTATTTATGTATTTACGCCAAGTAAAACTAAAGTCGTGTTTCCAACTCGTTGTTGTTGTCAACAATGTATTACATTTGATCGCTTTTGACGTTGTTGGCATGACACATTCAATCAAAATATGCATTATCTTACCAGTAATTACGATTTTACCATGAGGACTTACCATACATAGTTATTGATACCAAAGTTATGCATAGACACGATAGTTATACAGATTTCAGAGCAGTCGAGCTGGCTTTGCCTTTTCTCAGTCCTCGATCAAACTGCAACTGGTAAATGTGTCAGTACTTATAAAATTTTCTTTAGTTTCGAAAAAAAAAAACATAAACCAGTGGTAAACACGACCTTCTACGACGTAGTAGTAAATGTTTATAAAATATCGTCTTTTCTACCACTGGGCTAACGCATTTGTTGGATGAATAAACGGGTATCATGACGCATTTCGTGTTATGTATTTCCCACTAGTGCTGGGTTGGAAAAACAATATTTTAAAGATCCGATATCATTAAACAAAGTATTCCTTTTTTCTACTGATTTTTTTTCGTTTCGCTTTTTGGCCCTTTTACTTTTTTTTGGACTTTAGAGCCCCACAATCTGCAATCGATATTGGTCCTATTATTTTTGATCTTTGCTATATGACACTCAGTAACGAGTTTTGTTACCCCTTTTTCGTTCTTTTTCGTAATGCACCTCTTTTCTCCTGTGGGCTTCTTTCTACTTTTCAGTTATCTGTATTTCAAAGGTGGCAAAACTATAGCTCGCTTCTGCAGCAGGGTTCGTTTCTATCATTGACCGTAGCCTTCGTTCTTTTCTCACAGCGGGCTTGCTTCGTTCGCAGCCTTTTAATACACATCGGGAGTTCTACACGAAATGCCTCGCAGGACACGGCGCGGACCGTTCTGTAGGTCCAAATGAAAATAACCCCTTTTAGAGCCCGACTAATCCAATTGCGCTCCATCCCCGAAGAAGGCGTCGGTGTGAGACTCACACTGACGTCCGTCCAACCGCTGCGACTTGACTGGCTTGCACTGTTCACAATAGTCCACTGACCAAAACGACACTTAAACTTCGCGAGCTAATATTGTATCGCTACCGGTTTTCATTGACTACGGGGGAGGCCTCCTTCTGTTGTAGTTTTTACCGCAACGATAGCGATCTTTTTCCCCAAGAAATCAGTCCTTCAAAGACCAACACAGTCCAAACCTCCCCTAGCAAACGGGCGTAACTTGTCTTCGTCTTTGTTAGCAAATCCCTTGAAATATACCTAGCTAGCCTCGTTCGTCTAGCCGCCCATAGTGTCACTGGGCTTCCCATCAACCCGCTTATTTGGAGCTACCTATTCTTACAAACTAGGCCGCCGGCTAGCTCCGACGGACCAGCAAGCAGCAGCTGAACGATCAAGTCTTCCACTGTTCCATCTACTTTCTGGGTTTGGCTTTCCTTTACTTTTTCGTTGTCACAGTCTTCTCCGTTTATTTCTTTTGCCCCTTTTTTTTCGTTCTCCATCTTTAGCACTGTCTATTTACCAAGCCACTGTATCTTCGTTTCTATTCCGCTTTTCTTCTTACTTTTCCCATTGATTCGGCACTGACACCGATGCCAAACAGTCAACGTGGATGAACGCCAACCACTAGGGGGGACGGGAGCCAAGTCGAGATGGTGCCGTAGATAGTGCGCCGATGAGATGTACAGGGCAAACTTGAGCAAAAGCGATCTCGGCGGGTCTTCCGTTCGTTGTTCCCGGCAGCGAGCGACTACAGGCCAGTTGACTGGTGCCTCCCAGTACTACCGAAGCTGCCGCCGCAGCGTCAACAGGATAAGTTCTGTCGGTCGTTGGCGGCAGGTGATATACGTAGACGAGCAGACCCCAATACTAACCACCTATCTGCCAGCGCTTTCGACGACCAATGACCGGGCGCAAATAGACAGGTTCATTGATCGTCCTTCGAAGTCCGCTGTCGTCTCTTTGGCTGTGCGTCTGACGACTTGATCGGTCGGAGCGGTGTGCCCAAGGTTAGTTTAACGAAGGTTGGTCTTCACCACGACGTAAAACCAGAGGGGCTCTATTTCCTGTACAAATGATCGCTGACCTTTGGCAGGAACGAAAAAACCGCGGTATTTTTATTGACGCGACATGTTTATGTCTATACGCTGGATAAAAGTCTCTTGAGCTGGACCCGTTACGTCGAAAACTATGACAGTTGTATATATATAATTTACTGTGTTATACGGTACAAGCTACCGAATCCTTGTTAGGCATCTACAAAGCGTATCGATTGACATATCTTTAGTCCGATGGAATTATACTGTCTGATAAACTGGTCGACATGAAGTAATGATAGAACAGCAGCAATAATCCTCATAAAATAGTAATTCTGAAACATAGGAATGCCGACAGTGGTTTGTCTAAACCAGGTGTAGTGGAAAAAGATGAACAAATTTTGACCTACTTACTATATTTCCATTTTTCTTAACGATACTTTATCTCATTTGGCCCGGCAGCAGATTAGCCGAACGACCTATGCTGTGCCGTTATTGCGTGGCTCATAGATCGTCATTCTAGTTCGTCTGCTGTAGTAGTGACGAGCCCTTCCGGATGTGTGATTTGAGGTATGGCATTCGCGTAGCTTGAGACCGTTACTGGCCGCATCGCAAAAGGCAAGCCGAAGTGGTCGTGTTTTAGGAGAAGCTCCTAATGTAATACTACGAACCTTTTCGTCGTCAATAATTCAGCCAGGTCAATATAACCAACGTAAGCGGATGAGACTTATAGATATACTTCAAAGGCCTGCTGATTTCTTCCATTTAGGCCACATTTACGGCGACGTTCATATGGGTTATACAGTTGAGCTTAACCCTGTTGCCTACAAAACAGATGACTCGTCCAGTGGTTTCCTTTTGAAATTAGAATCTATCACGCAGAATTCGAATGCAGTGTTTTGCTTTTCTGGCGCAAAGGACACTTTATAGATACGTATCGCGATTGAAGCATAAAAGATATAATTAACATTTCTGAATTTGACATTAACAAGTGCGTAATATAAATAGCATAAATGAAAAAGGCTTCCCATAGAGTTATCATAAAAAAAATACCTGAAACAAAGAGCTGTAGCACATGCTGTGGAGCTGTATCCATAACGGTTAGCTATCAATCAATTAGAATACTTTGAAACTGGTACAAAAAGAACGTTCAGTAGATCGTATGGGCTCGTAATAGTTTCGCCTAGGCGATAGCATGCGTATCGCAAAATATACTTATGATTTACCGAAAAGATGACACAGGCCATTAGGTGCTAAAATTTCGGTTCTTCACAAAGTCATACTCTGTAAAATGTCGGATTTCTAATCCAGAGAACATTTCAGAAAGAACGAAGAAAGACCAATAGGTAAGTTTAGACAAACAGCTACAGGTTGTGTTCCGGGGACATCTATCGGGACATCTATGGCGAGAAGGACGGAACATTTTTGAGAACTTTTGGTTTGGAAAACAAAGACCCCTCGATGGTACCACCACAACATGATGCTAGAGGGCTAGAACTAGGTATACCACGTTTCTCATTGTATCTGCACCGAAAACACATAGGAATCGCTTCGCTTAGTTTTTTTTATAGCTGACCTCCACTACTATTAGCGTTTGAGTATTCCGGTGGTTCGAAATCTATCTTGTTACCCAGCACGACTCATACTGCACCTCCTACTGCCGCCGTGCTTATGTTTTATCTGTTTTCTCACCTTCTCCTGCATTGCTTCTATACTGCATTAAAATGTTCTCCTGCCAGTTAATTCTTCCTAGATTCGACTAAATCATTTAACTGAGTGAAGTTCTACAACTAAGTTGTTTACGCCCACTCGGGACGTTCGAGCAGGAAAACAAAGAAACAGCATAGGCTGAAGTACTAAAAAGTGAACAGCAGAAGTATCCTGTTAGACAGATATAAAAGAGGGCAACAGACAGAAAATATAGTGAAGTTTTGATAATATTATTCGCCCGCTTTTTGGGTACTAGCTAAACTTTAGAAAGAACGCAACTGAATCGAGTGTTGAGGAAAAGAAAATGATGTAAATGCGTTTGAAACAGAAAGATAACTATTGTTTCGCTTTGAGCAGAGGTAACGAATGAAGTTAGTACCATAGTTCCCTCGTGTGGGGTCGGTAGTTTTCCCGCTAGATTTGCTCAATAGCCTCTAAACGGCACTCATCTTCCGTTCAGCATGTAACTTTTCATCATGTTGCTTCCGCCAGCTTGACGTGGACTCGACGTAATGACAAGGACCCTTTGCTTTTTCCATAACAGGGTAGATCGAGATACGGATCGCGGACTCGAAACTGAGTACCATTTGGCCACTTTATTCTCTGTTTTCTATTCTAGAGGTTATCCTAGAATGTGTGGAGTTGTGTCGAGTTTGTGCTAAAACACGTCTGCGCATCGGCGGATAGGCGCCCATTACTGCTTACTACTGGTACAGTAAAGCTCGACATCAACAAAGCAACCAGCGGTGCCAGTCCTTACTGCTAAACCTGTCACTGCTGCTAGCCGAGGACCGACGACTACTGAGGATTCGTTGACGTCGTTGGCGGCAGAGACATCGCTTTAAAATGATTAATGTGTAAATAATGAACCGAGCTGATTTGCCTCTCTATAGGGTTTGCCCCTTTTGTTTTCCTGCCTTTCGACTTTTCTCTTAGTACCTTTCGTCCTGGCGCAAAAACGGTAACGGCAGCCGGACGGTGACAAGGCTCGTCGAGTCGAGGTGCTTTCGTTTCTCTTCTCTTAGCTACAAACAGCTCAGAGAATATTACATCATGCGTAGTATTCTCTAATCTGTTTCCCTGGCGTCGTTTCGCCACCTCGTTCTCGTTACCTCCAAAGTGGGGGGTAGCCGCTATCCAGTGTTCTGACTTTTCTCCACAGTCGTCCTCTAGCGGCTAAGCTCGCATTTGGTTTTGTATTCCTGTTCTGCGAGTAATGTGCGCACCAGAAGCCTGCTTTTCTGTTTGTTCCTATCGCATTTGCTGTGCGTCGTCAGACACAGCTTATAGTGAACTGTACACTAGGTTTCACCCAACGGACAGCCTTTTCTGGCGTCCTTAATAAAAAGCCCCGGGTCCTTACCGAAAGCAAACACAAACAACTTTACTAGAGACTACTAGTTTTGATTTCTTAGCTGTTCTTTGTATCCTCATCCAACAAATACCGAGGGTCTCTGAGCAAGGCAAGTGTACGGTCCTGTTTCGCGCTTAGGGGAATACACATGAAGGTATGGCCAGTTACGCCAGAATAAAATGTCGCCGTGGATTTTTATTTCAGAAAACATTTCTTTCGCATTCGCGATGCTATATACGATTTTCAAGTCTCATATCATTAAGAACTTATATGTATGCCACTGTAATGCAATAGTATGCATATTTAAAAGAAAACTGCTCAAATACCATGAAATGGTAGACATTTTTTTGGAACTTTAAAATGTCACACTTTTTTACAATGTCAGAGCCTGTATGATACATGTATGGTTATTTAGACGTAGCTAATAGTTAGCGCTTAGGCTGAGGAAGCACTATGTGTTTGTTTTGCCTATTCCTAACTTAAGAGATTGTTGTTTATATGCATACGCTGGATAGTTCATACTAACAGTGTATACCGAAAATAACCACCGATCTAACTAGAGGGAGTCCATCTGAGTATTTCGCAAGAGTTGGTGTACTTAGCCTGAGTTACCATTTTTTTTTTTACTAACAAAATAAATTATATTAATAGATATTGTAAGAAATTTATTATCACTATCCCCAGAAACCAGAAAATTCTAATTGGGTGAAATATAGAAGTTGGTCGGAAATATTGATAGGATTTAAAAACTAGCGAAAGCTGAGGACGGGATTTTAGTCATGAACTAGTGATATTTATACTGCATTGTAATATTTATTGTTGCAAGGCCCTACTAAAGGTTTGCAGGACCGTACCCTATTTTCGTTACAACAAGACCTATGACATCACATTAATTACTACCGAGTCCTTAGAATATTCTTTGTAGAGTAAGTACGATTTAATATTTAGAGATGAATGATAGCAAAATGATACGATCGTACTTCTTAGGGTCAATGCTTTACCCTTGAAATAGTTGATGCGAGAAATTCTGTTAAATCGAATACTTTTGCACCTTTCAGCGAGATAGATTCTAGGCTTTATCACAGGTACTGGAAATTTGTGAAATTGCCATTGAAATTTTATGTAGTAATTACTGCAACCGCGCTAGTATTCGGCATTTATTAGACGAGACCCCTTCTACAAAGGTTAATTTCAGATTTTTTTTGCAAAATAAATAGTGACCTATACTAGTGCACAGGTCTCGTCCCAAAAAAGCGGAGCACGATCATTGCATGTAAAATTAGAAATTCTGCTAAAATCTTGGATGAATACTCATGTATATAACAAATATGAATTTTTATATTCCTGTGGAACATAATGTGTTAGCGGCTATAAATCGTTCAGTTAATACGAGCTTCGCACTCTATAAAGGGTTAATAATTTATAACAGCACAATCAGCCCCTTTTAAGCACTTGCAGATATTGTCTTGATAAGTCGGCTCAAAAATTTTAAACTGGCATCAAAACGCTGTGCTTTTTACAACCATCCTTGAATCACTCATATTTACGTAGCCGTACTCATTCATTACCACATCCTGTCGACGCATTTATACTCGAAACCATGTTGGAATACTGCGTTGATCCATAGTAGATTCCTTTTCAGCGAAATTGAAAACCCCCCGAAGTACATTTAGTGCTTACTATATTAGTAAACGCTATGTTTACATTTTGTAAAACGTACCGTATACTTTGGTTTCTATATTCATTTTATAGAACTTCAATATTTGATGCAGATTCTATATCCCCTATCATGACCATAACTGAAAAAATTATCACACTTGTTTCTGTCTGCTTACCATTACATGCGGGTCCCTCTATACGCCTATCAGGGTTGTTTGTTTAGACGTAGTTTTTTCTTTTTTTTATATTTGACTATTTTCTCGTAAAAAAAATCAGTTTGTTACACGTCTGAAGCGATGAACGATGAAAGAGATATGTCAGTTAACTTGTAGGTTTCCGCAAAGGCAAAAATGTATCTGACAGCGGCAAAATGCCGTTCCCTTTGTGACTGAGACAAAGGCGATCCCATGCGAAGTCAGCATATTTGAAGCCAGACACATCTGGGCCAAGTTGTCATTTATTTGTTTAAACTTGTGCGTCTTGGTCGACGGTTTCACGGTGAAGTGGTGTCAAACATTTATTGTAGTAGTGGACTTCAAACTCCAAAAAGTGAAACCCTCCAATCCTAGGATCATATCCTTCAACCATTAAGGGTTGGGAATTTCAAGCCGAAAGTTAGGCACTTATCCTTGCTACTAGAATCTCGCATCTTAATAGAAAAATATCCGTCCATCCCGTTATTAGCTTTGCCGTTTTTCTGTTAGATAATCCTGGTCTGCAGTTCGAACTATTTTCTCAAGCCCGGTCGTCCTCCCGAGCGAAGCTACTGGAACGTGTTTGTCACCGTTGAGCGAAGCTCCACTCTGACAAAGCAGACATTATAACCCTTTTTTCAATATTGCTCAGATCCTTCTGTCTGAGATTTCGTATCCACTGCTTGACTAAATCCTATTTGCTGATAGCATTTCATACTGGTTCGCGGTCATTGATCATGTTAGAAATTTGGTTTCTTTGTGTTCTGCACTGCGGGTGTTCTGTCATGTGAACTTCGAGAAGGACCTATTTCGATGCAGCCCGAGGCCTTGTAATGTTCAACTGATCCAAAGATGTCACGCCATGTTACGTCAAATTAGACTCAGCAAATCTAACACGAAAAGCTATTGAGCACATCGAATTTGTTCGCTTTGAGATTAAAAATCTGTAGCTATGATGAATCACGAAGATGGAAACAAGTTTTAGAAACAACGGTTGCTGTCTGGTAGGTCATAATCTCTCTCGTGTCGTCCTCCATAAGCTAATATATAATAAGCATTTTTAACAGAAATAGCTATTAGGCTGTTACAAGCGAATCCGATGAACTTTGGAACTTTAATGACTTTCAAACTAATCGTTAACGATATTTTCTAAATTCCTAAACGATATTTTTTCAATCTGTGTCGGAAGTACCGTTTTTTTTTTTATCCTTCACACGCTTACTTTAACGCTTTGACAGCTCTGGACAGCGAGATAGATACCGTTCGCGTTCCCATATATATGTAATTGCTTTATCTATGGCTTCTCGAAGTGGATCGACATTGGATATGCTTGTCGATCAGTCGTCCTTTTAAGGGGATCATAAGCCCCGTCCTCACACGCACTTAGGCAGAAAGAATAAAAGGATTAAAGTCAACGATGGATATTCCCTTGCATCATCCAGAAAGTAATTGAAGTATGGGGATGCGGTGTGGCGTTGGTATCAGGCAGGCAGACTGCTCTCGATTGCCATGCCAACGGTCCATGAGTCTTTTGAGAAAACCGAAATAGCGGGCTGCATTTATTATCTCATTTTCGGCAAAGTAGCAAATACCTCTGACGTTTATTGCAAATACCATTATCACTTCACATCAGTATCTACTCGGCATTACCGCAGAGATCCTCTTCAAAGCAACGCCCTTCTTTCACGTGACCCTTCTCCGGCAATCGTATAGATCAAACCCAGCCTTGCCTGTACGCTTCAGGAGTGTTTTTTTTCTGTTGATTAAAGTTATGCATATCGCACGTGGAATACCCCACACGTAACCTATGTAGCCTGAAGCCGTTTCACGGGAGACCCATTTTTTACTTAGTTTCCATGTTTTTAATATTTAGGTTATAATGGAATACGTTGCAAACCTTTTCAGCTAAGGCAATGCGTTTTATCCTCGCGTCTGGTCACTTTTACTAGTGTTCAACACTCCAGTCCTTGTTCTTAAAATGTTTTCACTCAGTGGTTTCGAAAAGATCGGAGCGTTTACCCTGCTACGAGCGCATGGTTCAAAGGTTATTTAATTTTAAAGTCCGCCGGATTTACTTGTAACAGTCTAAGAATACATAGTGCCGAAAGCAAACAAAATAACTAAAGTTGTTTCTGAAATTGTCGGAATGATTAGACTCTGAAGGTCTTCGTATGTTGTACACTTCTGCCGCACTGTTATAATTATTGTGCTGATTAGCTCCGTATATTAATTTTAACCAGGAGACATCTATGTTGGAGAAGGTACACAATAAGAAATCATAATTCAGGCTGAATGTGGGTTCCTAAAAAAAAAAAAAGATTTAATGAAATTTTGTAGTTCAAAAGCAGAATGCATGTTAAAGTTTTATCTTTGGATGTTAGGCATTCTTCGCCTAACAGTAACAGAAATAGGCCCTTTTTTTAATTGATAGGAGTTCTAATTTTCAATTTACATTGATTTCGAACAAAATTTACTGGTGCTTAGCAGCGCAACTGCTCTAATACATCAAATGGCCTCCGGTGAGCAGGCTTCAAAACAGAGCTAAGACTACCGTGCAAGACTGTTTTAATCTGTTCCGGATTTACGTGCTAACAACGTCAGCTATCACACAAATCCATAAAATTAGAAAAGTTATCATTAAAACCGATATTTGTCTATAGACGTGCACCTACAAATGTACATTTAGCTATTCTCTACACAAAGTGCTCTATTTTAATATATTTTATATCTCTCAGTGCGGGAATATTTATGGTCATTGTCTAAAATATAAAGCTTGTATCTCACGCTTCTTTTACTCGACCTATCTGTGCATCGTAAAATTGTATCGTGCAAGCATTGCTAATGTGAAGCACTTCGACATTTTTGATCCAAGTGATTTTGGATAGTAGAAATAAAGTTCTTCTCCATTACTGATTGGTCATATCTGGGTTCTTTGCTCTCTTGGCCGCCGTTCTGGCTGGAAAATTGCTACAGACAATCGTTCTATGTCACAGATGAACAATATAGCCTTATCAGTACCGTAAAAAGTTAGTCAATTGTTATATGTATCTGTTGCTTTGCGTAGCATCTTTTCATAGAAGTTTATTAGGGAAGTGAGTGCAGTAGCCGATATACCAAACAGCAATTGCCAATTTCTACTAGGCGCTAGGGCAGCTTTGAATGGACTTCTGCGCTAGTTTTGAATTTAACACTGGAATAAATACCTTTCGAGATAGGTCGACTTGAGAATTAATGAAGAAAGCCAACCAGCAGCTCGTAGTTGATCTTTGATGGAACAACACGTGGTAAAATGTTTCAACGACTTTTTCCCTAGACGACAGACGTGTCGATAAGTGAGTAAATAGCACACCTGATTCCTGGTCGTAGTATATGCGAATTTGTTTTTATTATAGAAATAAAGTTTTTTTTTCTATTCTATCCGTTGTCCCTATGGCTGTAAGTTTAATTCAGCAGCGCCACAAAAGACACCAGTAGCCTGTCGGCACATTTATCGTACGCTCTTTCAGTGATTGACATACAATGAATTAGCTGGAAATGCTCAGCTTTAGCTTAGACTACTTTGCATCATTTGACATCATGGCATCTAGCCATACTCGCAAATCTGCACAGCGGAGGACGCAGTAGTTAAGCTTATGTATGCACGTCGTCATACTTTATCACCCGCAACTGCATACATATTTTGCTTCACTTCCTCTTTTCTCATATCCTACGTCCTGCTTCTAGCCTTAAATAGGAGACAGATTTACTATTCCGTTCCAGTTTCGTGCTGCTTGCTCGCTGCTAATAGTCACTCAGTGAGTTTTAGCCGCTTTTGCTGCAATGGATATCTTTTCTGCTTTCTCCTTTGCCTAGTCTTTCGCCCTACGTATTCAGCCGTAGGCTCTTTCATTGCGCCCGCGGGTGCCACTGTCACGCACGTGGGGCGTTCCGCAAGCGCAGACCGGCGTGGTTGGCCCGCTCTCACGTGATCGATTCTGATGTCAGTAATACCTCAGAGGTTATTGCTGCTGTACGAAGGCGGCCACACCAGCAGCCTTCGTCACATCGTCCGTCTTGTCCTAGTCATCCCAACCGTTTACGCCACAACCGCTCTTGGCTCTGACGGTTTTTGATCCTCATCCACTGTGATCAGCTTCAGCCCACGCTGTCTTCGGCTCTCTGACACAGTCCTTCTCGTAGCCGTTCATATCCCGTCGGCGTCCAATGCCTCAGATCGACGCATTGGTGCAGGCAGCGCCGAGGCAGAAGTCAGCCAGTGGGACTCATTGCCGTTTTGGGAAGACGATTGGGAAAATACGAATAGTCAACTATGAATATTTCATGCTCCACTGGCGGCATTAATGGTCGCGGGGCGCTGGCAGTTTTTCGCCATCGGTCCTGTTTCAGCCTAAGCAGCTCGAATATATTGCTAGAGAACGCCGTACAAGTGTGCAATGACTTGGCAGGCTTTGTTCACCATCTGTAGTGCTAACAGCTACACATATGGTCGGCACTGCAGTGTGCAACCGCCCTCGTCGGCCATACCGGTGTCCTGCGCTACACGTTATAGGGTTACACAGCTCTGCTTGCCACAGATAGCAGCAAGCAGGGAGTCATAAAGACGAAGATACACGGTGGCCGGCGGAGGCAAGCGTACACATCGGCGGGCAACCATAGGCGCCATTGGCAGTAGTCACCTAATGACAATAACAACGATGCCGAAAACGACAATAGGCCCTCGCTCACGCCGATTGACACTCAAATAACTAGCTAAGCGCGCACTCTCCTACCTTTAGCCCTTATTTATTCCCAAAAATAATATTTATTTACACAACATCGAAACAATTGTTGTAGCGGGTAGTGGATGGCTGAGCAGCACCAATTCGTTTGTGGTTCAATGGCATACCCCCCCCCCCCCCTAATTTATTATCACACATATAGAAGTTTTATACATCATATCTTGTTATAATGTGTACGTGCGACTACCATGTGACACACATTTATATGTCCTTCGTAGATTATAAAGGACATTAATAATTTATAAGACCTTATGGAATTCAACTCGTTTCGTAATGTAGCTCACTCTTATCTGTATGCAAACGTTCGATTGTTAGGAAACATGTAGGAAATATCAAAACGGTCACGTAGAAAACGTGCCTGGAGAGATTTTTTAACGACTATATAAATATATAGCTCAACTTAGAATGGAGACACAACCCACCTTTGGATTTGTTATTTTGAGTGAAATAGCGATTCTTGAGCGGAACAGGCCAGGTTACTTTAGGGTAACATGAGTTGAAAAATAATTCTCAACATCTGCCGCTTTCATTGATTAAGTTTTTTCACAGCGTTGATTTCAAAGTAGATAGTAAAAATTCACTATATAAACGGATTATCCTTGTGTACAATTAACGTAACCGCAGAAGCAAGCGTTACGCGATGCGAGACGTATTTCGCTGATCTGTGCAGTTTCAAAATTTCTATAAATTGCTTGCAAAGATTAGAAAAGTTGACTGCAACAAAGATAAAACAAACTTTCAGAGCTCTCATCCAAGCCGCGCTGTTCTTTCCTTCGGACACAGTTCGTTAGTTAAAAACAAAAAGCATTAAAAAGTCGCTCTGGCAATTAGCTCTGCTTCTGTGATTCAGAGACAAGTGAATCCTTTGTGGCGAGCATAGAGTCTAGTTAGTTCGTGTCTCGAACGGCAGGTGTCAACAACAGAAGGGTACAATGACTTCGCCTGTCTCATGTACCGCATACTCAGAGGCATGCGACGCTCAGTAACGCTTCACCACCTCCTGCTCTGGCAGCCAAGGCGTTATACGTTAAACTTACCAGCGAACCAATGATTAGACGCAGTTCGAAATTGGCAAATAGCTAATTGATCTAGTCAACCAGGCTTGTATGCAGTATAACGAAGGATGAGATTAAACGGTCATGCGTAACTTAAGCGAGAATTCCCTAAGTTGCTATGAAAATCGTTTGACCATGTCTCCGGCATAATAATCAAAGTTAACATTTTCCATAATATGTTCTTAAATGGAAAATATACATCTATAGGAGAGCTACAGACGAGTTGCTAATGCCGTTATGATGCACAGCCCCATATATCCAGCATTAACGACAGGCAGTCCTAGTCTATACTTGAGTTTATTGAATAAGGCGGCATAGGCGCAATTTTAAAGCATTCTTCAGTTAAAAAAATTGCGCGTTTACTTTCGGCCACGATGTTCAAGCCAACATGTTTCTAAAATTATCAAGGGTCTAGCTACAGTAACATGATTGAATGTCTAACGGCAATATCGACTCGAAACGTTTTGTGACAAAGAATTTATATTCGACCTTCTACATGCTACCAATAAGAGGAACTATATTACACTTTGTATCATGTTAGAATCTTCGAAAACTATTGTACATGTAGCATCACATAGAGAAACATATCGACTGTTTGGATGTAAATTCATTAATCACCAGTGTAACAAGCAGGCGGTGTAGGATCGGAGCCGAGGTACGTTAAGAGTGGTAAGACATTAGCTGGCAACGCTGACGGGCGTTTAGACGGAGCACTCGTTCGGTATACGCATGTATGAGGCTCAATGGCCTGAGCTACGCGATATTTGCTCTTATGTATGAGTTGAGATTCAAATCTCGACAAATGCCAATATTCAATTCAGAATAACCGCAGTTCTTTTTAAAGATGCGGATGGCTAGGGATCGAGCCTTCGATATTATACGTTTTGTTGGCTTTACGTGAATTTACGACTAGTTACTAATAGACCTAAGTAGACTGATTTCGACGGAACCCTACTGCCTCTGGGGCTCAAATCAAAGGAGGGACGGACCTCGACACTGCATGTGACATACGCAGATCAAGAAATGAATTCAGTGTCTTAAGAATCTGCTTACTGGAGAAAGTAATAGACGGAGCGGAGGATCACATTTTTTACCTACCACAACAGCGTTTGACTTAGCTTCTCATTCTGTTCAGCATTACGAGGATAGACTCCCTATAAATATCGCTAACGGCCGTCGCGTCGGGGGGCTTCCATATGGGAAAATTTGTGACAGTTTATGTAGCTGTAGTCGTTGGCTTGCTTCACTGTGTACATAAAGAACTCGCCTAAGATGTTGTGATTTAGGGTAAATGCAATGGTAAGCATGGACTGCCCATGCGATGGATCAGCTCAATAATCTAAAATCTGGAGCTCGTAGTTAAAGTCTTAAAAAATTTAAATTCTCAGGTTTCGTGGACGCAGAGCAAAAATATTGATAACAGAAACATATGTTAGGATATGCAGCTGAATTTAGCTTGCCATGCATTCAATACTTGCGGATCTTACTTTTATGCTTCTATTTTTTTGCCTGTCTTGAGCAACCCTTTGGAACGAATTCGGGCATCTGATGCAAGAGCCTGCAATACGGCGCTTCAAGCTTTAGACCGCTATCTTCAAGTCTCAGAAGTTTCTGTTCCACCACCTACAAAGGAACACAAAAGTTCAATTTTTACTTGTCTCCTTTGAATTTTCCAGATTCTTGAAGATTATTTAACGGAGCTACCTTCTGGCTATATATTAGTCCTAAATAGAAGATCCGTAGAAAGCAAATTTACTTGGACTCGTGGCTCTTGAACTGTTGAGTTTACCGGCATTATTATTTTTAGTATCTCGCAGAAAGCACAATGAAAAGTTCTGGCTGAATCTATTTTATATAATAGAATTTCAAAGCGGCAAAGAACGTAATACAAAATTCAGGCTGCGACGTTATTTTCATGATATCCGTGTTCGTCGGAGCAGTCTGAGTGCTAGAGAGTCTGACTGAATTTAAAGACAGATCTATATTGAGATCATCGGCCAGAACAGATTTGATCCGGGGCAAACTCCATCTTTCTTGCAGCCAGACTGTCTTTGAGCAGACAAAGCCCAGTTTTGCGATCGGGTGCTTTCTCTATAATACCTTCTAAGTCGATACCTAACTCGAGACTGTCGAAGTGAATAGAAGAAGAATATTAAAATTGACTTAATAGTTTGACTAGTTGATACGGCAGCTGCGTGTATATGAACAATTTCATGGAAGATGTATGATATTAGATAAATGATGATAGATAAATGATATTAGGGATGTAGGAGAATGCCTATATATATAGGCATTCTCCTACATATATATATGTACATAATCGGGAACTGCATACTTGTTCAGCTAATACTACAAACACCTGGAATTGCTCATCTGCAATCTGCAATTGTGGCAGATGTTTGAACAGCTATGAGTCGATACGTGCTTGTTTTCGAACAAAATCCCATAGTGTCATACGTAGTCAGTTAGGCAAATCATTGTCCTATTTATACCTTGAGTGTCGCGTAAAATTAAGATAGGGAGAAAGACCACAATCTGCTTATATTTATCTTTTAATTAGAATCTAGCAGATGATGCATGTAAATTTAGAAAAAAAAATTAGGTCCGTGTCGTGCGTAGAATTGCTTTAAAGAGTAATGTCGGTATGAGTGCCTCCAGATTATCTCCCATCCCACAAATTTCAGAAACAAATCAGCCAAATGTTTCAAAAAGTAATCATTTGTAGCACAAACCCATCTTCAAGAAAACTCGTCCGCTTACCTATATTTACTATCTGAAGCATTCATGCCAAGAATTTTTGAGGTATGGCTAGATTATTGAAAGCATTAGGCAAGCTCAGAAGGACTCTTATATTTGTATTGTTTCGTTTGTCTATCTTTGCGGTATGACATGTCATGTGTTTGTCATGATGGGAAACTACGTCTTTTCTGTTCACTATCTTTTTCTTTTGTTCTTTAATCAGCTTTCCGCAACTTTAGGTTTAAAACTCTTTTATGGTGGACGTTTAGTTCATTGGCGATATCGCAGTTTTCGCGATCTTTTAAGCTGATAATGCACCTTGACCATGAACGGTACGATATTTTTGGTTTGGGCAGTATTTGAGCTGTTATTGTAATAGGTCTATAAAATATAGCGGATTTTACTCATCTGCGAGGCGTTTCATCCTATGCATGAGGGCATTCTAGCTACGGTGGCACATATACAGTAAGTCAACTGTAAGAAAAAAGTGACACAGGTGACTCGATTCATCGTATCTAAGGTGGTAGCCAATAGAAGCGGTCTATAAAGGGATTAGATTACAAATTTTCCTAACGTCAGGATTTCATCATAATCCGAACCCTATGTTTTGTTCATAATCGACTTCAGCGTTGAAACCATCATATGCGTAGGTGTAATGTACAATAGCATTATGACATGTTTTCAGCTTGCACTACCTTTGAATATATCCGGTCAATCTATTTTACTTTGGAAAGCTACTTATCGCTCGTCAATCACTTTCACAATAATACCTACAATTTATCTAACTACGTACAGAGATGTACCTCTTCGTTTAATTGTTCAGCAGATATTTGCTAGTAGGATAACAGTAAAAAGTGATACGTGTACAAACATTATTAAAAAACGGTCTTAAACTTAAATAATTACTACTCATGCAAATAGTGGCTTCCACTCTAACAGAGGTTTTTCACGCTCGAATTAAAAATAATTTTAGGTATATAATGCATGGCTCTATAATACGCCCACAGCATCAGGTCTTTGGATAGACACATATAATATAATCATATATATTACTAGTAAGGGTTAGTTTCTGGTGATTTGTTTTTATACGTTGCTCGTGCGCAATTGTTACTCGCAGGCCATCACTATCTAACTCGCCATTCTCGTTACAGACCCACGCACCTACCTTTAGCTATTCTTTCATTTATCACTTTTACATAAGTTTTCCTTTTTAAGTATATATGTGTATGTGCATGAATGTGGTCATGTGTAGACCACGGGCCAGTAAGTAATCGGTAGTATCTCTAGATTGAATTGTTCGATTATAAAAATGAAATCGTGCCAATTTGCGGTCCCCAGAATTCTCTGACTATTTCTTTGTGTTTGTCGCTTATCCACTGACGCTCCCTTTAATTTTTCCCTTTCGAGTGCATTCTCTTCGGCTTACAGAGCCCCGTTTATCTGTTTCGAACTAGCAGACTTTCTTCAGTCAACCGACAACCGACCTCGGCAGCCGCCAGCGAGACCTCCACAAACGATTTCGCACTCCTACTGGTACTGCGCGAATTGACAGGACCGATGCAAAAACTCCAACGTTGAAATGACTAGACTCCTTTGCGGTGACGATGGCGAAGAGCCAACGCCACTCACCGTAGAGTAATGTGGCCGTGCCTCCTCGAGGTGGGAGGCCGCAAGCGAGAGAGGGGTTTGAACGGTGAGGGAACCAGAGCCTTTGAACGGAAAAAGCCAGGGGAATAGCACGTCGTTTTCAATCGCGGCAACGGCAACCATTATAGCAAACTAGCAGGTTCTTGTGGAGATTCGTAGATGAACCGGTAGAGAGCTCAAGGAAAAGAAGCAAGAGTCGACGAGTGTGGCGAGAAGTTAAAAGAGCAAAGGAGGAAGCTCACAACGGGTGCGGAAAAATCTCCTCACACGTCTTTTGGGTTGTTGCGCACATGTGCTCGCTTGTGCCGTCCCACTAAAAGTGGCATGAAGCCGCCAGACCGCCAGTCGCAGCTTTGCTTGGCACGAGGCCCCGACACGCTTACGTACTATACATATAACAAGTCTCTACGCCGAGTGCTTCTATACCCTGCTAATAGGCCGGTCGACCGACCGGCCGACCGCCCGTCCAACTTGCCGGTGTATGGCAATTAACGGGAAAACGAGCGGGAACTGCAGCAGACGCTAGAG
Organism: Varroa jacobsoni; assembly: GCF_002532875.2. Taxonomy (NCBI): domain Eukaryota; kingdom Metazoa; phylum Arthropoda; class Arachnida; order Mesostigmata; family Varroidae; genus Varroa; species Varroa jacobsoni. The sequence continues at coordinate 194,958 of NW_019214183.1, read as the reverse complement.
TACAGCATGATAGAATAGTACTCCCCCTATCCCACCCCGTATCCTTCTTGCCGCACCAACAGAAACCATGAGACATATGTTATGCCCTGGAACATTGGCACCATCACGCAGCAAACGATCGACCGGAAAGCAAACAACGCAGAGAGCTTTTACAAAACCGGGAGTCCTAACGCATGCAAGCATGGCCAACAAAAGAGTTAAGATGACTCTACTGTTACGTAAAACGCACACGAAAAGCAAAGCGACAGGATGACTAGTCGGTAATCGTTTTCGATGTAACAGATGACGAAGACTAGACGAGATAGAGGCTTCGTAAATACGGTGAGGTGGTAAATATGCACTAGCACATAGCCGTTCACCGGTTATAATGACAACAACGTCACAAATATAAGATACGCCACGCAAGACAACGGCTTATCGTTCCTCTGCTGCCTATCTTGATGCTATTGTAGTTAGCATTTCGTGGTTTATTATCAGCCTGATTATGATGCCATGAGGCAGTAGCAACAAAGTCGATAAAGCAGTGCATAAGGGCAGCTATACATGCTTTAACCAGGCCAGCGCGCCCTAATGTACGGATGTCAAATAAAAGCGCTTCCGGCTTTGTTCCCAGAGCATTCATAAAATTTTAGGAATTGTTCTTTTGTTGCTCATCGCACGGTATACGGGAAAGGAATATTGTATACGCTGGCTGCATTTTTGTTTGTGCGCCCTACATACATCTATCTGTGCAGGCCGTAAGAATGGGCCCCTAGTGATTATGATAAATATTGAGAATATATGAATTGTGACCCCGATAATGATGGCGTCTATGATGGGCATCCCTCTTGTTGTAAAGCAATCCATTCTAGAGTTTCGTGTGCATTCAGTATATATGCTCTACTCACATCTGACCTTGTTTTCTTTTTTCGTCATCGTTACAAGACATTACCAAGATGCCTTTTCGCATACTGGCTCCAAGAGCTCCAAGAGATATTGCATTTTGTCAGGGTCGCATCACGATTATCTTAGTGATTGATTCCATTGTTTTTCCTTATGCAGTAATAATGTGTATGGATATTCGTTGAATTTCAGAAGCGCTGAATTGTCTGATGGTGTCATCACAAAAATAGCTCAACGAAGGGATTATTAAAATTGATTGTAAATGTAAAAGAAACTAATAAAGCGTTGATTAATCTCAACTATGAAGCTATATAGGTAAAGCATACATACATACTGAATATCTTGAGGGTGTAAACACGTATTTTGTACGAAATTTGTTGATCGTGTAAGCATACTTCAGGGTAGAACACTTAGAGTACACTGACGGACCTAGCTAAGGCCTTCGAGGCATATCGAAACGACACTTGGAAAAAAAAGACCTTCGTCGCATCCGAAACGTCTGGTGTTGTTTTTTATATTATATTAGGCTTAGCATTGAAAGTGTCGTTTTGCGTAATCTCAATTCAATGGCTGATATAAATATAGATATCACAGTAAAACAGAGGACCATCTTTTTAAATTGTTTTGATGCGGAAGAAGCTATACACCAGTTTTAAGCTCCTTTTGCGTAAATAATTGTCTAAAGATTTTAATGCAATTTAATGCAGTTCTTCTTTAGTTTATCTGCTACTCCTGGCGAAATAAATACAATCGTAGCCGGCTGTAAGCTCCACTCTTTACTCATAATGGTTTACTCCTTACTATTAGAATATGTTTTTTTTCTAACCATTATTTTATACGTACAAAGGGAAGTTTAATGTTTCGTGATTTACACATCCCGTGCTTTCCAGCCAACTAAACTCAATTAGCAGAGAAAATTTAAATGAGCTACATTGTATCTCTTAGTCATTGGCTGCAAAAACAAATCTATCAATAGAGAAATAAATGATCGAGACGCTTTAGAGCACAGTCACCTAGAAATAGACGTAGTCACATACAAATTTCGAAAGTAATCCAAAATGATTCACGACATGTTTTAGCTAGCAAAAGCCACTATAGTCAGATCTCCAGTATTTGCCCGCGTTGTATCTGTCTCTATTATATGAAAGACGATATATACTGAGGCGTTTGCACCGATCGAGTACTTCGAAGTACCACCAGATACGGAAAAAGGCAAACAGAAGCTTCAAAAAGCGAATCCAGTGGTGTCGAAACGTATTTCTGGGGGCCTCAAGACTCTCTTTTTTCCTGTAATGTCATACTTTAACTTGTAGTTAGGAAAGCGCCGTCCTTTACCTATTTAATCTTGTATATACATTCGTTTTGGATTATTTACGCAAAGGTCAAAAACAACCGATTCAGTGTGACACGTTCCTCTATCCAATGAACAACCCGGTGGCGCGGAATTTCCATACAACTCAAGTGAACAGAGAAATAGATAGATTAGCTCTCTAAAGGACACCGTTTCGCTGCGTTGAAAAACGCACAGATTAACATGATCAGTAAAAAAACACGCAAAAATACGCGTAGAGGCTATCTTGGAATCTAGGAGGCTTAAGTTTGATCATGACGGGAGGCCCGACGGAGTCGCCATATTACTGTGTTCATTTGATAAACGTTGACTTAATGTATAACTTGCAGCAGCCGCAACGTGGCAGGTCATAGTTAAGTTGGGATAAGTGAAGCAACATGTAGATTTTAAAAATAATGCAAGTAGGTTGGATATCATGAAAATATTTGTCTAAACTTAAAGCTGATTGCAATTAGGCCTTGCTTGTAAAGGAATATATCATTAAAAATCTCGTCAAACTTAGATATATGACTGTAGAGCCTCGTAAGGTGAACCGCTGTTATAGTTTTTAGTGTTATCAGGCATATATACTGCTATAATTAAGGCTATGGAATGAGGGCTCGCTGAATCTTTAGTGCATCGCTATAGCGTGATCGTAATACAATCGGTTGTGTTTAGAGGGATATTTATTTCCTGCCTTTAAGTGGGGAAACTTAGAAAAGCGTTTTAAAACGCGATATAGAGCGGCCTACAGATAAAGGTATTTATGCTTATATACTTGCGCTGCAACCTATGAATTCAACTAAATACAACTTTTTTATTCGTTTTTATTTTCATAATTATCATGTCAGCAAAATATGAGTTAGTTCGTTATATTAGAGTTGCATTTAGAGATGCAACTAAAATAGATCACCAGAACTGATCTCTAATGCAGAAAAGACAAGTGCTGCTAACCATTTCCGAAAACGCGTACGTACGTGGGTCGACGAATAATATAAAGCTAGGACAATATAGTTGGAAGTGCTCAATGGAGGGACAAGTTAGTCAGGCCAACAATATTTCTATGTAAGTGACCTGCCGATTATCGGACCCTGCCGAGCTTTCGATTTACCTTACCTCATTTCACTATCCCGGATTTCAGGACGGTAGTTAGAAGGGCAAGCGAAACAGGAAAAAGGGCACTTCTCAGACCTGCTGAGTGAGTGATTAATAATTCAATAATAGGCCAGGAGTTGCTTGTTACAGGCCACGGACACTGCGTGGTGCGGTTGAAACAAAGGAACTAGGCACATTGCTGTCCCCAACCCAGAAAGAGAAGCTTAAGGAAGAAGAGAAACAAAACTAAAAAAATTGATAATAAAGAAAAAAGAAACTTATTTTCTCCAAGGCTTGGCCGGAACCAAGTTTTACCTGGTTCGTTCGTCGAATTCACGGGCCTATTAGTCCCTGCTATGCTAAAACAGGGTTTTTCGTTAATACCGATAGAAACTTAAAACTTCAGACGTGAGTGTCGTTTCAATTCTGAGTGTAGACATAAACAAACGTGTCGGCGGGCTGGTAGTACAACCTGCTCAAATAGATAGGGTAGCATTTTAGTATAGTTACATAGTTTCTTGGAAAGTTACTGGGTTTTAAAGTAAACAAAAAGAGAATGAGGAGAAGATAGGTACGCAAGAAGCCAATCCATGTCTAGGTAGGAGCCTGCAAACCGGTCGTGTTTTAGCTTAAACCTTAAGGCTTTCCGAGTAAACTGAAATAAGGAACAATTTTTTTACGATCTCACTCTCTCTCTCTCTATGTTTCAAGTCATAGCCGTTAGGCATTTTATCAGACAGCTCGCTCCTAGACACAAACAAAGTGTGTCTATGTCTGGACTCGATCCTAGATCACACACAAGTACGTTACCCATTAAGCTATCACGGAGACATCCGTTTGGGGCCACACGCTTCTCACGCACAGTATTTGGGCGCTCAAAGTACCTATTTTACGCTAAGTAAACCTATCTGAAAATACTATACTTACGTTATTCTTTACTCTTTATTGCAGCGAGCCTTAGCTAAGTACTAACAAAAACTATATAGCATCCTTCGTAGAGAATATTGCGAAAGCGTCGAATGAAGGTTGTTGTCCTAGTAAAGTAACAGTGGTACCAAAAATGGACCTATTCAAGGCTCCGGCGACGAGATGACAAAAACCTCGTAAACGCCTCTTTATCCCAGTTGGATTAGTTAAACAGCGGAGAGATCTGTTGAAAAGTTAAACAGACGTTCAGCTGTATTATGTGTTTGTCACGTTTGTCCGTTTTATGAACACCAAATTCTCGTCCTATGGAGATTTCATCATAGCGCCACAGAGGTATGGTAAGTGGCAATAGGGTACGAAGCAACTAGAGCATAGCTGCGGTGGTTGGCCGTAAGTTAAAAGTGAGGGCAACTCTCATGAAAGAGTGTAACATTGCACCTACTTTCTACAGGCTGACGACGTTGCTGCAAAAATAGTCAAATGAAAAGAATTCCAAATTATCTGTTTTAGTCACCGACTAAATACCCGAGCAGCCCACGATGCGCTATCGAAAAAAAAAGGAAAGGAAAATAAAAGACGTAGAAGCGAGCCGTGGGCGAAAACTGGAAGGTACGTGTAAGACGAAAGCCTGTCAACGAAACGTATAGACGCAAACAGAAAAATGTGAACGTTTTGAAGTGGAGAAAATCGCAGTGTGTCTGGGAAGCTCTCGGTGGGTGCACATTCGACCGAGGTGATCGAGCATGCTAGTCATCGTAAATCACGATCGAGGAATGCCCGAATCCAGGCAGTTTCAAAAAAAAAAACAAAGCAGCTTGCCGTCGAAGCTTCTGACAAGTCTTATAAATAGCAAAAGCAACGTTATTGTTACTGATCACTGCTCGTTGTTCGTGATGATGCATGCGATGGATCTGTACAGCATGGCTAGCTCTGGAACATCGTAGTATCGGTAATAAAGCCAAGAACAAGCCGAGAGGAAACGTTGGTGAAAAAAACCGCGACACCAATAGATCGAAGATTGGAAACCATTACAGTTTGTAGTGAACATAGTAGTAATACGGCCAGGGGGTCAACGCTGGAGAACGACTTCGAGCGTAAAGAAGGGGAGGTGGCGGTCAGATAGAGAGAGGGAGAGAAGAAAGGGGGGGGCGAGCAAAGAAACTCGGAACTGTCGTGAATCTGGTGTAGCAGTGTAAAGGCGTAAACTGGCTGGTGATATATTGCCGCGCGTACCAACTGTGTTTTGATTGTCCGAAAACCCAAAATATCGAGGAACTAGGGAACGAGTAAGCGTCATCGCATTGTTTTTCGGAGCGACAGCAACACGAGGAGTAATTAACCGAGACGCAGATATAATCAGGTGTTTCGAAGTTATTCGAAGCGTTAACATCTACTATTTAGGTCGTAACAAACAGACCGAATTATCAACTACTGACGGAGGATTTCGATCTGTGTCTCGATGCCCTGGAGTTATCTTCTGTACCATCAGGCGAAAAAAATAACTTCAACAAATTAAACCAGATATTGGCAGCATAGCCGAAAAACGTCAATGCGTTAAAACTATTTAAAAGGCGAGACAGCTAGTATTAAACGATAAATCAAAGCTTTAAAATTTCTACGGAAAGCTCTGTGTATCAAGGTAATAGCTATATTTGATCAGGCATAAGTCCTGCTAGAGTAATGTGCTGGCAAGTAATTTCATTTATGATACAATGTTGAGAAAAAGCATATTGTAGTGATGAGATGTTGTATCTTTACACATCTTTCGTTTACACATTGTTTTTAGTAACAAGACCGCCGCGGAATCTGACATTTCCACTGATGTCTTCACTAGTATATAAGTCTATTCAGGTTTCTTTAATTGAAAGTGTTCCTAGACCTTGACCGACGCTCGACCAAAAACGTTTAACAGGTTTATAAGTTTCTTAAGAATTACTGCAGCTTCCCTTTTCTATAAGAAGCCTCATTTCTGTTGCCAAACGATAGATAGTCTGATTTCTAAGGCGAAGGCTGACACTGCTCACAAAGTTCACACCTTCCATATTTTTCGTACATGCGCCTTGGGTATCTCTGGCCTAAATAAATGTTGTTAGCTTTACATCCGGTACTCACGTGATACAGATTGCTGATTCCTGATACAAAACATACTGAGTCCATGCCCGGCTTCGAAACTGGGCCACCATATATTTATTTGCTAGCTTAGTAGATAGACAGTTTAATATTTTGGGGACTCCAGTTGTAAGTAAAACAGCCGTACTGGGACATATTTTGAAGTGCATAATATTATCTAGTTTGTAAAAATAAATTGATTTCTAGTTAGTTAGTTAGTTAGTTAGTTACTCTTTGTAAAGCAGCACCCTTGCAGGTGACAGAAAGATTAATCCATTAGCACCTATTTATTTGGTTCCTAAAAAGTCTGCGGTACTGTGATGCTCTTGGGAATTAGGGCTACATTGTGAAAGACTAGAGTATCGATAGGTCTGGCCGATAACGTATCTACTTACGGCTAGAGCTGTCAAGCGAGTATGCATATAGAGCATATAGAGTTCAGAAGTGTTCTGGGGTGGACAAATGAAACACATATGCAAAGTGAAGCTCTCAAATTGAGGAAAAATTCAGTGGTATGTTCATCGTAACGGTATGCATTAACTAAGGCCAAGCAAAACCCTGCTTTTTTTTGTTATGGCAGACAACAGCGCGTCGTAAACAAAGATTACCTATTGTCTAATTTTTTTTTTTCAATCAACGATCTAGGTTATTGCCAGTTTCATGCGGTCTCTAAAAAGCGCAAGGAAGATTCTCATGAGAAAAATTGGAAGGCCTTTAATAGCGTTTAGATTTAAAGGGCGTTTTGGAAAAGAGAATATCAATTGTAGACTAGATGGTCCAAATAACGATTCGTTTCTTTTTGACACTTCTTGGTCGTTTTAGGCCTTTGCATTTTTAAAGCCTTTGGCCTGCCATTGGTCCAAAATTGAATCCCGCTATAATCTATTATATATCGCATATTTTAATAATGCTCTACCGAGTTTGAATTTACTAATATCGCATCACGCAAAATTACTGTTAGAAAGTTACTTAGTGATTAAAGAAAGGACATTTTAAAGATGGCTAGTAAACGGTTCGCTGTAATAGCTTGACTAGTGGTTGTATTAGATAAATAGCACTGCCAGGAATGACCCCTTTGGCACGTGCAAAAGAGAGCCATTTGTAATATTTGCTCTTTCGTTTAGATAGAGTCTTAAAAACACAGCATATAATAAATAACGTTCCGCTTTATGCATATATCTAGTATAAGTTGAGGTTATAAAAACCTTTTCAATCGGCTTTCGTTTCCAATACTGTCACTATTCTTATTGTGGGTTCAGCAAAATCCAGTGTTTATGGCCTGGCCGTTTTCATCTAATATTTCCATTGTGTTGTTTTTTTTTTTCTCAAGAAGCAATGTGTCTTCGCACACTTTCTGTCACCGGTTTCCTCTCTAGGAAAGATAAAATGTTACTCGTCACTGTTGGTCGACTCTTATTCTCTTTTCCTTCAGGTCAATAATATCCAGCTGTAGCAACACCGCAATGACCCTACCGTCTCCAAATGTACCTTCGACCGACTCGTTTGACCCTTATCCAGCTACGTCAAGCATTGTCTGCTCCGCCTTACCTCGTTTTGTGTAACTGTTACGTAGCAACCGTACATAGCTACTACTAGCATAGGCCTCATGGGCCGGTCAAATTGTGTGCTTCGTCTTTGGCGCAAAAACTCCGTCCAACGCGGATCGTCTAAGGTCTCCGTGTTGAGTTGGTTGCCCAGCTATCGCTCAGCTTCGTTCAATAAAATTGTTTTTTTTTAGAGAAATTTGCTATTCGCTATTATGGTGGCGGTGTTTTGGCGACCCCCCCAGCGCCAGACGCTTGAGTCTTTGCCGACCAGTCACTGACCGAGAAGGTTTGGAGGGGGTCTCTTCGAGGGATAGACTCTTCAAAGTAAACGGTTTGCGAAGCTAACAGCGAGCCTGGCAGCAGATGACAGCGAAACCAGACTGTTGCTGTTACCCCGGTTGTTGATGACAACGTAGTCGAGTTTTATCGCATGAGAATGAACAGAGGAACGGGCAAGCGCTGTGAATCATAGAGAAGAATCTCAAGAGGATGGACAACCAAGACCAGTGCCATTAGCAGTAGCACGAAGGAACAAATGGATAATTTAATTTAATCTCATTTTCACTACACCCAACAGCCATCGTCATCCGCGAGCCCTATGCCCGCCTTTACCCCTGCTATTCTTGCTGTTACTGAAACTTCGGGCAGCGCCGGCGCTTCCGTCACGGAGCTGGGTAGCGGTAGTTTTGCTCTGTCTTATTTAGCTCCATTGTAACTACCTTGAACAAACCAGTCTGGGATGGGGGCTAAAAGAGCCGATAAAAAAAGATCATTCGATGATTCTTTTGCGGGATCAAGGATTGTGGGAGAAAGAGAAGAGCGAGTGCGGACGAGAAAAGATAGTCGCGTTGAAGTTTCCTTTTTTTCGACGTGCGTCACGTCTGAGTAATTCGGGCCAGAAATGAGATAGAGCTAAAAAGATGTGACAGCGGCTAAATTATGATTTATAAACACTTGAGGCGTGCCAAGAGTTGAGATTAATCCTATTAACAAGTTCATGTAGGTTTATCTAGGCTATTATGATGTTATTGAAGCAACAGATAGATGTGTGTCGTCGTTTATGTTTACAGAAAACATATCAAGTACTAAAACAGCTTGTTTTAATAAAAGTTTAAGTCTTCGAGACAAACATATTTCAACATAATATTTTTTCGGCTTCGCTTTCAACCCTGCTGTACTTCGATAGGTTCCTGCCATCTTGTGTCACGATGTGCGTCTCCTTTATCATGGAACGCAACAAAAAGTATACTGTATAGTTAATTACTCTCTAATTGTTGTCCCATTACGACTTCTTCCAGTAACTATTTATATTATGAAAAGCAAAATGCACACCTTCAATTCAAAATCATTTTAGAAATGTATAGCTTCGAAAGATATGTCCCTTACAGCTTGCTCTGCATTCTGCCATACCTAGAGCATAGTTACTAGGTATCATGAATGTACACGACGTACTTTTTTATGGCTTCGGTATAGCCATAATTATACTAGACATAATGAATCTAATCTATGGGCATAATTTGAATATATTTAGATGTTGCGTATTTTTCATGTTCGTCTCATTATCCGTATATAGTTAAAATAAGCCATTTTCCCTAAGTATTTAGATGGCACATATTATGGTAGCTAGTCCATCCAAAAAGTTATGGTTGTATTCTATCAGATAATATTACACATTGTTATTAGCTATTTTAATTTAATCTAAAACAATGTCTCTATCTGTAGATTCCGATTGTCCTCACTTCCTAAGCAACCAAATCAAATTCAAGGTAGGAGAAAAATGCGCTTGACAGCCACTCAGACCGGCCGAAAATCGGCTGGCAACAACTATAATTTAAAAGGGGCTCTCTGGATGGAGCAAAATAAGCTACAATGCAAAACAAGAAGATTTCGTCGCTTGAAAGCTAGGACCGACGATATACACAACAATAGGAAAAGTAGGACCAATATAAAGTGCCGCTATATACCCTTTTGTCGACTTGCATCAATATAAATGTTGCTATTGTAGTTCCTTTTCGAAACGACTGCTACTCTTCCAACGTCTCCCGTCCTCAGTGTGACGTTTTCCGTGTACTCGTTTATCGCAGTGGTTATCACAGTCGCTGTCTCCTGGTAAGCAAGCATCCTGGCCTCGATGTCTTTAGAAACCAGTTAAACGGACCTGAGCACAAGGCAAGCCCACCCAACACAGTGCGTTGACGATCGACACTGCTGAAAACAAGCGAACAGCTCTCCGACATCGGACCATTGGGAAGTATTAAGATGGGCAGAAAACCCGTCGTGGCCGTTTTACTTTGTAGACGAGCAGCAGGCACCAGATATCTGAGATGCCTCACTTGGCTGATGTATAACAACCTATACAATGGTGGAAAATGCGTCGTTGGTATTAAAACGTTTTTCTTTGAAAAACGAATTAGCATTATAACTACTGCATTGTTATGCAGTCATATAAGGCTTAAAGAGGATATGGAAAAATCTTGCCACCCTAGCAAGTTATTTAACATTGTATAAAAGTTCAGCTCTTATAATTGAAGTGATGAGAAAATGGTCTAGTCGGTTAGCAGTAAAGTGAAGTAATATGTAAAAGGTGGTTACATAGGTCTGTGAATCATCATCACAGCAGCAGTACATTTGAAAAGTTAGTTTGATCACAGGCGAGAGCTGCTTAAAGCAAGAACATCGCGTTTACGCATAATTTATTTATTAACTCTGTTTATTTTGGAAACCTGTGAATGTTTCCGCTTTTCTTTGAGTTAAGGAAAGCCTATTCCAGGCTATAGCAGCAAAGATTTTCAAACCTCGTAGCGCATGCGTCGTATTTCTATGAGAAATTACAAGAAGTTTGCGTTTTAGAGGCTTCGGGTGAGATAATTAACAAGATACCAATCTAGGCTTTTGCGTACCAAACTATTCAAATACGTTAGCAGTTTACTTTATACACGTCAGACTTCTCTATGCTATCGAACTTTACATGCACCACCGGTTCGATCTATGGAGCTTGACAAATATGTGTTAAATGCGTTTCTCAGATGTCCTCTGAAAAATTTGAGATCTTCAGGTAAGTGGGTTCGAAGACCCCCAAAACACTTACATTGTAGCCCTCGCCATCGAGATTTACGGATGATTCCCTTATGAGTTATTTGTCTGTGAGATATCTTAGGGTCTTAGTCTATTTGAAATAGCGTAGCAGTCTTGCAAGCTCGAGTTCCATGTTTCGATAAAACATATATTTCCTATTATACAGAGATTCATTGAAATACTATTTAGAGAGAAAATCTCCAAGCTAACTTTTTGTCCATTACTGTAAAGACAATTTTTATTTCAGGAAAGAACTGAAAAACATCCAGCTTTTATCCTCCCTCATCCTGCCGTTTGTTGCAATAATTCTATTGTAATCGAACAGTTAACTCATTTCTATCTTACACAAGGCAAATTTAACCATTGTAATTCCCCCAAGTGATACTTAGTAAATCGATTTAACAGGATAACGGGAATAATCTTATACAGTTGAAGTAACGTTGGACAGACTATAGGTAAACGCTTATAACCGACTGTTATATTCAGAAGCATCTCTTGGCTTTTCATTGCTTTTCTCTTTCATTCTGCTTTTTTTTTTGCCAAATGGTCATAAATTTTCCTACGAACTAGCAGAGGAATTTTTCCTTTTGCTAGCAGCGCCGCGTATTTCCATGGCAATTGGTTGAACGATACTTTTCCCTGTTGTCCCCAAGTGTATTCGTTTCTCTTCTTTTCGCAGTACAGCATAAGCGGTTCCTTAGTTGCACGAATCCTCATAAGCACGATAAGCAGACAAGCAAGTCATTGTGTCCCTCGCGAATGTTAGGATCCGTCGATAGTGCTAGACCATAACCGTCGTCGTGCCGACAGAGAGCCTAGGGACCTCTTCTATGTGACCGGAATCTGGGCTGATTGCATAGCCTGCTATATGCCGTCGTTTACTACGGAATGTTAGGAATGACGTCCCTTGTTACAGCGCAGAGATTTGCCACGAGTGGCAATTAATATAAAAAAAAAAAAAAGAAAAAAAAAGCCTGTAATCGCTAGCCTCGGTCTAACGATAGCTGTGGGAACTATTCGGGTGTACTTCGAAGATAAGACAAAGGCTAACGCGACAATGATTGAGTTGATAACGAGCATGAAACACATTGTGCCGCTTCAGATTTGCATCGGGTAATTGCTTGTGTCTATACAAATGCAGCGAATTGTGCGTCTCATTTCGTCATTGCCATGCATACGTCTATAATAGTTCGCAAAAGTAAACTCAATGAGGCTGTCCCATTGATGACTTCGCTTTGAAGGCATTGCATCGCTACGTTCAATAAAGGGTCCCTGTATTTCGTTGAGGTGTACTGTTCCTCGTATTGTCTAACGACAACGCAGAAATGAACGACATGACCCTAAAGGGAAATTATATAATTGATTTGCAACCGCACATAGAGGTACAAATACGGTTTTCAATAAACCTTGAGACCTTAGTTGACTCCCGGCGTAATACCAAACTCTACGCAGAATCTTTCAGCAGCACTATAAATAAATCTAGCCCAACAGAAGCGACGCAAATAATTTATAAGTATTTTTGGCAATGCCACTTCAAACATAGCATTTCGACACAACACTATATTGGTAATATTTGCTGGAACCTTCACTTCGAAGTTTTACGACTCTCACATTCTGCTCCTACGGTATATGCTTCGCCTATATCGATACCGGCGGCAAACAATATCAACTCTCTCGAATTCAAGGAGGATACTTCGTCAATGTTTATATAGTTTTCTATGCTGTTTGAAGAAACCTTATGAAACTCTGCCTTGTTTTGCTCTGTACCTAAAAATACGAGAAGAGTGCGTCTATTTGCAGCCACTACCATAGATTTTTCACCTGCGGTCTTTTAGTGTCTGTAATTTCTGCTATAAACCTCACTTTAAAATCTATTATTTTCTTTTTATCTTTAACATCGTTAGTCATTGCGACTTGTTCCCTTACATATATAATAAAAAGGAGGAGCATTAGCCTTCGAGGAACCAGAACATATACTTCGTTTAGCTTAATAACCCTCTGTGGCCTAGTGGCTAAAACCACATAGGAGGACAAAGCACTCGAGGAAAAGACTAGGTGCAGCTACTCCATAAATAAGGTCAGCGTCAATGTTCAACACATAATAGCATACTTTCTTGACAAATTTACAAGCACACAAGGCCATAATAATTTGTGTGCACCTACACTGCGAAATTACAACCGGAAACGCTATGATACTAATTCGTCGGCTCGGCCGCTTATACCATCCTGCTGGGCCATAGAATGTCTTTCCATGTAAATATTCAAATATTAGGATAACCCTGAAGTACTTATGTTATATGTTTCTGAACATTTTTGTAAAGCAATGGTAGCGCTTCATAGCAACATATTAAGAACAGCCGTGCGTAGAATGCAGACCGTATCCGTACGTCTGGAACGATCATGCTCTATGTAAGCGATGCTCATTTTGCCCAAGCTATTTAATTTACTGTGTAATTTCATAGCGTCGCCCTTATTGAGAATACCACCATAGTGATTATCTAGTATTTATTAAGAGCTATTCGTTTAGTCTAGCATAGTAACGGAGAGAGAGAGGTGAGTTTTCGCATGACACCGAGCTAATGGAGAACTCAACTCATTAACAGTTTCCTATCATCAAAATTTTGTCAGGCATATCGGGGAAAGTAATAAGTATTAAATATCTAGTTATCTCTTTCTTAACACTTTTTGTCCGGATCACTGATAATGAATTGGCGAAGAGGCTCTGGGTTTGTAGTACTGTTTAAATATCATTATCTGCCAATATGCTTCATAGAATGGGAAAGTACCCAGATGTTATCCTTCTTGTTCTCCTGATATCGATCTGACTTCTATGCAACACGTTCTCAAGGATTTCCTAGTAAAAGAAATGTATGCGCACATGTCTATTATATCGTATTCTTATTATTTTTCAACGTAAATCTTTTACGATTGGGGCAAATGTAAGCTTCAAGTGAAAAAAAAAGACATATGTTTGCAATTTGAAAGATAGCTCATGCTCTAAATAAACTTTTTTTTAATCTGTAGGCCTGCTTCTCAAAACTATAAATGTATATATTTTACTTTCACAAGCCGACATATCCTCTGCTCTGCGGTTTCAACTGTGCAGATCTATGGAGTTTCATTGTTCCACTAGGCGTCAAGTACTCGTCACACTAGGCTCATTACTTGTAGAATCATGTGTTTGCTCGTATCAATATCGCTGGTGAAACCGTAAAACGTCCCTATGTAATAGCTACCTTGGTCTTCGAGGTCTACACAACCAGCGAAAACAGCCAACTTTAAGTAGCATTAACTTACATTTCGAAAATAATACTTCTTCAAGTAAAAGGCTATGGAATTATTGGTTAAATTATATTTGGGATAATACGCCTATGTGATAGTTGGCATTTTGTTTCTGCCGCTCGTCATGCCTAAGTTGAACCAGAGTATTCCATTTTTGCCTATTTTAGAACAGAGAATATCTGGTTTTTGTTAGTTCTTTTTAAAATATTGTTTCTTGTGATGTTCGTATCATCAGTTCATTGAGTTGGTCCAATGTCCGTATAGAATTCATAAAAGGTTTTTGTTGAAAATACAGGTCTCCGATCTTGCTTAGCTTGTGAGAACTATCAGAATATAGGGCACACGAATTTCAACTTCGCTGTTTATCAAGTCGGCGTTTCTTTTGCTCTAGTTCACAGAACTGACACAGGGGCTGTATCTTAAGGGTAGTCGACCCATCGTGAAGAGTTACGCCGAACATATAGCGATGTCTGGCGTCGACATCGGTGGATGAGGCAAGGAGCAGACGGCTGATCACTAGTATTTACCAGATGGAAATTAGACAATGACTGACCCCTTGCCTGGCTAGCATCACCACCGTAACCACCAACTTGATCAATCGTAGAGTATGGCGGGATTAGACGAGAGGATCATTAGAGTTCTGGGATCCTTGTCTGACAGGTCAAAATATCGTATCATACATATGTACGCACCCATGTACACGCTAACATGTAAGCACTCAGAAGGTGTTTGTCTGCTGGAGAGGTGTCTAAAACCCGATGAGCTCGGCTCATCACTGTGCGATTAGTCTCTACTGCTAGCAACGTCTCCATGCTTTTCTCCGCTAGACTTTTTTGACCTGACTACGCCCTTATATCTTGAGTATCAGTTCATAATTAGTGTAAACTAGGCAAGTCACATCAGTTTAATTAAACGAGTAAGCAAAAATATTTCTCGAAAGAATATACGAGCACCACAAGACCACCAGAGACAAAATACGTTCCAGCATTATGTACTTAACACGGCCTGCGCATCCTTATCACATAATGAAAGGATAACTATCAATAGAAAACATTCGGTATGAAGCCTTAGGGTGAGTTGTAAGCAAGACAAGTAAGATTTGTTGAAGAATATTGCATTTGTCTAATGGTGCTTTTGGGTGGAGCAACTTCCCTGAGAGTTGAATCGTATGCATACTCAACGATGGCAAACTAGATAACTAGCATTATCCTCGTAAAACTCAAATTCTAGACGGATCGTACTTTTTTAAAACTCTCGTCTCTCCCTCTTAAAATAGATCTTTTCTTTGCGCGCATTGGAGACTGTAGACGAGTTCAAACAGCTATTCAGCTAGCTAATTGATGGTAAACGCTAAGAGGCAGAATACCGTACGTAAGTTTCATGTTTTACAAAAAGGCTTTCATTTCATTACCTTGGCTAGGATACAATTGTTATAGAATACAGAGACAGACGAAAGACCTTTTTTTCACAGCTTCCCTACACATAAAGAGAATACCACAAGTAAAGACGAAATCCCGTTTAACCTTTTTACATTATTATTAGGCCACGCCAATATAGCTTTACGTATATTACTTGTATTTCCGGGCCTATAATCGCTGAATTATCGCTGGCTAGCGATACA
The DNA here is from genome assembly GCF_002532875.2 of Varroa jacobsoni. NCBI lineage: Eukaryota > Metazoa > Arthropoda > Arachnida > Mesostigmata > Varroidae > Varroa > Varroa jacobsoni. Next base: position 179,090 of record NW_019214183.1, on the reverse strand, counting down.
GCTCTCTTCAAAGAAAGTGTGGTTATCGAGCCATTGAATCTCGAAAAATGGCTCCAATTAAGCACAATAGGAACGGAACAATGGAATAATGATGACGACCAGTGCAACAATAACAGGTTATGTAAGCGACTAACGATATCACTTCAGGAACGTGGTTGTAGCTGACGCTCTTTAAATCGTCACAAATAATCTATGTTGCAACTCTTGGGCTTACGTGCTTGAGTATTGTGAAGCTCGATTACCAACTTCTTCGTCGTCTCTGCTACCCTTGTCGCGGTTATTCCCATCATCGTCTATTACGGAAGAAGACTTACACCACTGGGAGTTAGTCTAAAAAACGCATGACGCCAAGATGCACATTCACGGTTTGCTCAGGCTTCTAAGCCGCGCTTCATCCGACGCAGTAATGGCTCATAAGGGTAGCACGACGAAAACAAGCAAGAAAGGGCACGTCTATGCGTGCAAGTGTTTGTATATATGTGTGGCGGAGAGCAAGATGCAGTGAAAAGGGAAACAGGAAGACTAACGTGCTTTTATCTTCCTTCAAGCCATGTCTTATTTCACATTGGAACAAAACTAGGGCTGGGGCGCCTCAAGGCAGCCAGCCATCGAGTCGTTTCCAGCCAGGCTTGCTCCGCAGTTGCGATGAGCCAGCCTTTGTCTCGTCGCACTTGCGACTTGCCCTCTTTCATACTCGGGATGGCGGAGACCTGGTCCGCAGTGAAGGCGCCGTAAGCCGTGGCGACCCCTAACTCCATCGTGGAGTTCTTTTTACGCTCCTTCGGGTGATTGCCGACGTCACCCATGTCCATCGAGGCCCCTTCTTATACACAGCAAAGCTGGCTACTGTTCTCTGGCTGTTTTGCTGTGCAAGTGGCGGCAGCTGGTCGCGGCACTTTGCGTTTCTTAATCAACTCCTTTTCCGACGCCACCACGACTGATGTTGCTGCTACTATTTTCGGAGCTTTCAATTTTTCGAAAGCGCGCGCCCAAAAAACCAGACACTTATTCTACAACCAAACATCCTTAGCTCGACACCGCTACTTCCTTGCTCGCGATTCTTTACTCCAGGTCAGGGATGACACTTTTGGCGCCTTCGGCCGTTCAGACAAGAATGCACACTTATCCATAATCGAGCTAACACACGCATGCACTTGGTGGGTGTACCAGTAGAACGACGTAACAGCAGCCATAGTTGGTTCTGTCAATGTCCGCACGTATCCCAGTCCCCAAGCGCTGTTTATGGGCTCAGAAAACGACCCATAGAGAAGGGCTTTCTTTTGGGCTCCAACCTCTTGTCCTCTTCTACAAAACAGAGGTGGGATAAGAACGGAGAATCTAACGACATCCCCACACTGCAGTCTCTTGAAGTCTCTCGGGTGACGAACAAACCAAAAGGGAAGACCGCCAAGAAAACCAGATAAAGCAGCCGACAAACCCTCCAGCGATAGAGGCTCACATCTCGCCTCCAAGTGACAAAGAAACTGAGAATAACATTTGACAAGCTGTAATATTAATAACCATGTCGATGATCTGCAGGTCATTTATCTCTGGATCTAAGCGCTTAAAAATAAACCGGGTGAATTCTGCCGCGCATAATCGATGAGACACAAATATGTCGTATTGAGTTCTCAGCAATCGAAACTGACATCTATTCAAAATTATTTTTCAGTTTCCCTGTGGAGAGGAAGCCATGATTGTTAGCCGAAGGCCGTGTTAAAATCAGTTATTATCAATACTTTACTGAACTTTTTGGCCATAGTTGAAACCCGTTGGCATAATGAGCCTGTCTGATGCATGTTGCAATACGCGCTTCATCAACTTACCTAGTAAACAAGCAAAATCGCATTTTGGATTTTTCTAATTTAGATAGCATTTACTTCGTCAATCCATTGTACCTGCAGATGAAAGCAATCATGAACACAGCACGTCTAGTGACCGACATAATACAAATGTATATGTAGTGATGAAACGCGATCTTTCTTTCCTTTGTTCGTTTGTTCAGTCAATTTGATGAAACGATAAACTTGTGTTTATGGTAAGGTGAAGGAAGCCGAGCGAGCAGAAAGGCAAGACCTGTCTACAAGTGTTAATTGCCGTATTTGTCTTGCTTTGATCCCTACTAGCGTCTGATATCCAGAGGCAACAGGCTTCCTATTGGGATAAGGCAGCTATCTTGCTAAACTGCTATCCTAACTGCTATATCGGGCTCCTTCGCTGTTTTCAACCGCAGTGTTGGGTCATTGTGTGTGGCCTTGCATTGCATCCTACAAATTGTAGTGGCCATGCCTTTTTACACGACTCGGTGATTCACTGTTTCTATCACTGTTCAAGCTTCACACATGCCCGTTAGCTGCACGACACAAAGATCCCTTTATATGATCACCGCAGTAGTCAGTTGTCATCTTTGATATAATACCCTTGAAGTCAAAAAAGATGCGTCGTCGAGTTTGCAATTTACCCACAACGCAGAATCTGGGCTGATGGAAATAATTTAAAATAATAATTATGTCGCTCTTGCTAATGAGTGTAATGAATATTACTGCTCTTCATTTGCGGTTGCTAATTGGGCCTTCGTGAGCGTTGTTACTTCGTCTTCATATAAGAATAGATATACCTTTTCTTAGATGTAATTAAACTAATGTTTACCTACTCATCGAAGCCATACTGTTGGCTGTAGATACCGAAAAGAAGCCCAAGTAAACGAAGTATTTGCAAGAAACCATTCATGCAAGTAAACGATGCTAAAAATATAAATAAATATTCATCAAATACGTCAAAAATGAAGCTAGTTAAACGGACGTAGCTCTACCCAGAACTGTGATAAAGTAGTGCTCATATCCATCATTTTGCTAGGGGTTACCATTTAGTCACCGACATTAGGTAACTCCTATTCTTAAGTGCAAGTCTCTGCATTAGCTCGTATTCTTATACCCGCAAACTCCAAGGTCGAGCCAAGTAAAGATAACCAGAAGTGAGATCACTACGAGATAAGAAGTAAAATTAGGTCATATACATATCTGGCAGGTATAAGCATGCTGATAAAAAAAGAACGTATCTCATTAGCGTCTAGACCAGCTACATAACGATTGACGTTAGCCAAACGAAATAAGCCAAAACCAGTCTGAGCGCCAGCATTTGATATGTGACGCTTTAATATCGCTTGCATAGCTTTGTGTACGTGTGTCAGGTTTGTCTTTATGTATAATTGTCTTTTGCACAGCTCGAGCTAGAACGGATTGTTTCAACCGTAGAGGGTCAAGTACTTTGTCAAGTGGCCGTACAAAGGTCTGAAGAAGTAGACAGAGCAAAACACTAACTGGATCTCCGCCTGGGAAATGCGGCGTCGACGTGCGCGTGGACGCGGCGACTGTTCGCCTGATAGGAAACCTTGGGCGGGGCTAAAGCTTTAAGGTAATCGGGATTAGCGAATAAAAGTATAGCTAGATACGACGCTTTACTCAAGTACTTCAACGTGCCTTCGGGATCTTTGAGTAGTTTTCTTAGCTACCTCCTCAGGTTTCTATTGGCGTTTTGCCCCTTTGATCTTTACTCCAGCTGCCGCTGGCGTATAGGCAATCCAAACGATCCCACCACCACCACGTCTTATTTTTTTCCCCATTTCTTCGGCGTTTCCCACGCACCGGTGCGGCAGCCCCACTGTTACGGCCAAGCCGCCGGTCGTCGCAGTTCTCGTCATCGCCATCTCCACCGCCGTGCGTTCGCCGGTGTAGCGGCCGCCACTGCCTTTAGCTTCGGCTCTCGGACTTCTTACCCACTGACACTTTTGACAAAGTAGAAAGTAATCTTCTTATCCTCTGCTGACTCTCCCAGCCCTTTTCGACCCACTGCTCTTCATTCTGTACCGAGTCTTGGTGGCCTTTTGCCCCCGCCCTGGCGGCTCGACTCACTGTCCCACCGCCGCGCCGGTCTGTGCAACCCTCGCTAGTGCTATCCCATAGTACCGTCGCCCGTGACCGACACATGGCAGTCGACTTTGTCTCTTCGTAGTGCTGCTGGAAGCCCGGACGCTTTCTTGCCCTCTCTAGCGTTCCCTTCGCCTAGCTAGTGTTTCGGTTTGACTCTCTTCTGCTCCGTTCACATTTCATTCCAATCAATATTCTTAGCTGTTTCCTTCAAACTCAGATGCCCAGAGGTACACAGATCCCTTTTGTACATGAAATAAAGTATCAGCCACCTTTAGGACAGTATCACAGTCCGCCCGTTACTGCCAGAGTCCGTATCGCCGTACAGCCGGTGAAGTGCAAGAATTTAACACTGTGTGACGCTAATGCGAAACGAGAATAGTTATATTTTGCAAATCTTGTTCTAATTACTAATCAGTAGCATATTAGATAGGTATTTAGTAACATTTTGGTGCGTAAGAGGCTTAGGCAAGTCCTAAGTATTGGCAACGTTATACATTGGCGATTTATAAAGTAACCTTCCAAGTCACGGATACAAAAGTATGAAACACTCGCCATCTTCTCTTTGAAAGTGATTGCGTAGGTAGCCTTCCATATAACGGTATATATAATCTTCGATAGGACCTTCGCTTTAATTTTCAAAGAGCTAATGCATAACATTTATGAGTTATAATAACGTGGTTTTGAAAATATACTACATTTGTAAACAATTCACTTTTTTGCCCCATGTAGGAAAACATATTTTCGAATTAAACAATTATCCGTAGTGGCGTTCTTGTGTAAGTGGCATCCTCGTTCGGGATTTGCTCAGAAAATCACCTGATAGTAAACAGCACCAGATTTAACAAGCAACTCCAAATCACAATTTTTGATCCAGAAAAGTTCTCTTTACCTTTATGTATATAAATAGCCATAGCCTCAAATCGTTTCAGAAAATATTTTTATCACAGAAAATGCTTCTATTTATTATTAGCACCGATGTAAATATCATTTAGAATTATAATAATGGAACACGAATTTGTTACTCGTTTTTGATTTACAAATAGATCTAATAGCTCTCACCACAGCAACTCATCTTCTCTTAAAGTATATTGGCCATTTGAAGAAAAAAAATCTATCACGGTTGTCCCATTCGTGACTTCAGAGGCGTATCAGAAGCGACTGGCGCTCAGAACCGTATCATCAAGTGAGCCAGCCCTACTTTATAACCGGCGGTAAACGTCACGTGACGTTGCGTCATGTAGCCGTCGTCATCGATGAATTCGTGTGCTTCAGTAACGAAAAGTGACAAGTGCCGTAACGAGAGAATAGTCCAGCCGTGTCGCACAAAGTTCACCCAGCGTCCTCCAAGGGGCCGCATTATTACTTGTTCATTACGACGATGAAATGGCCTAGAGGAGATTGGTAGTGGCGGTACCAATGGCGGCAGAGTTCGAATTCCACTAGAGATTCCCTCTAGTATGCTTAGATAACCTCAAAGAAGAACGGAGCCTATGGAATTGAGAAAAGGCGATGGCGATAGGGGCATCTAAAAACGGTTATCATATTGCGTCGACCACTAGGTCCACACAAACTATGCTTTCTTGCCCCCAATACAGGTACCATATGGATGATTTACGCTCCCGATGGAAGCGTTACAGGAAAAAACGCCACGTTTTCTTATTCAATATCTCTGTACAGGCATCTTCCGGCAGTCTAGCTAGAATACGGCGTGCTGAGGAAACGTCTGTAATAGACGGAAGAATCCCGATGCGTACGGAAGTTTTCACATTCTCCGTTTTATCTGCCGTGAGCGCTTGGCGAGGCAGAGATTTCACTGGCTTCCGTTGTACCATCGGACAACCACAGACGCCTAGTATACACCCTATTCTTCTTAAATAGCCTATGTGTATAGTGTCCTTAATAGGTCCGTTGTTTTGTCGGAAGACTTTAATAACAACGTGAGCGTACAAATGTGAATGTATCACTGCCGCTGCCTTTTTTGAATTTGGGGGAGGTTTTCAAACAATCATTATTGTCATCAGTAACAATAAGACATCGTTCCGTGCATCGAGTGGGCTCCAATTTCTTGTCATGCTACCTCTGCACTTCGTTTTCTTTCGCGCTCTCCATTCGTCCCCATTTTCAAATTGCGTCTCATTTGGCAGCCAGCGCCCAGCGCCTCCTGCGGCTCGATTCGTTTGACGGCGTCTTATTGGCACCGTAGCTCGCGGTGCGCCACTTTTGCCATCGCTCTATACAAGCCACATTGCATGCAACACGGGTTGTATTGAGCAGCGGTGTCAACAGCAGAATTTCTTTGAAGAGAGAAAGTTGGGCGTCGCAGTGCCGCACTGAATTTTGCGGCACGCTTCATCGTCCTCCGCTGTTCTAGTCCGACAGAAAAAGAAACGGCAGTTGCGTGGTAGCAGCAAAGATAGGTATCAGCCACGCTGCACACATAATAGTCAGCGGCGCATGTTCGCTAAGGTCCAGTCCTGCTAGTCCTTCCCGTTACTTTGCGTGGCCTAGAACCTCTCCATAGCTTTCATTGCATTTTCTTCTTCTTCTAGTTTCCTCCTCTTAGCTAGAAAAACGTAGGAGACCTTAAGTAGGCCTGCCCTTAAAGTGACAAAACGAGGACACTCAGAAGCGCCAACACATCAATCGCATCCCAACCAATCGGCCACGTGGACGATTCTGGAACAACAACAGCAATAACAACAAACGGTGGTATTATTGTTACTATTATTATTATTAGGAGGCCATGTTGGCTGCTGCTCTGCCGTCAGATCCCTAACGCTCAGTAGAGGCTTGAAAAGTATGAGGCAAAAACAATGTTGTTTGTCCTACCCTAAAGCAACCCTAAAGGACCGTAAACCGCATGCGAGTTCAGGCAAGCAGCAGTCTGGCAAGTCAATCCGTGGTAGGATAGCACAGAGTTGGATACCCGGCAGTTCCAAGCTATAAAATAGCATAGGTCGCGTTCGACGGCCTCAAACGCTCTGGGATCTAGCTCTGAAGAAGAGAAAATAAGTAGACTCACGCTTGTGTTTGCGCTTGTCCATACCTACTTACCACGGCTTCTTGCCCATAATAAAAGAAGTAACACTGACTTTTTATACTGATCACTCACACACATGAATAATGCAAAAAATAATTTTACTTTCTGATGTGGACGCTAAATGAAGGCTATTTATTTATCATCAATATGACAATGAACAGGAGTTATCCATAAATTAAACAAGTCTGTTTGATCATTTGGTTAGTCGATAGTATTTCGTGCTGTATATGTCTGCTGTCCAAACACACCGTTCTCAACGGCTGACAAGTGCCAGACTGCTTGTCCGCCTACGTCGCGTGTGATTTTTCTCCGTATGTACTCTTCCTAAAAGACGCAGACAAATGTAAACGCCGACGCGACCTTTTTGATAGTTCAGACGACAACCCATACGCATTCAGCAGTAGCAGCAGCAGGGGACACATTGCTTTAACGGTGGGTCAGGCTTTTCCTCGTTAGTCAGGACTGTAACAAGCAAAGGAAAGAAAATAGGGTAACGCCAACGTGAGCCCTAGCCCTTGCTTCCTGGCTTGACTAGGATCGCTACCTAATATTATTAAAATATGGAACGCATGCTAAGCGAGTGAACGAAGGTACGGAGAAGAGCATGGAGAAAACAACGCAATGGGAAAAAGCAGGGGGTTCATGTGAAAGGCAACTGACCATGTCGACCCCGGAACGTTCATCGGTGGTGACACGACGTTCTGTCGTTGCTTTGGTAAATGCTCAAAAGCGCCAAAGAACAGGCTTTTATGACGGGTCAAACTGCTGGGAACCTCCAATCCTCTGCTGGGGACTTGCCCTCCCGCGGCGACGAAAAAGCTGAGATTCTCCAAGAAGTGGGAAAATCTCCGCTCTGCGACCGGCCACCTTTTCTGGAAGTTAAGATAGGGTAGGATTGCGGGGACGATGAAGTCGAGCAGGAACAGCAGGATCCATACCGGTTGGGGTGTAAAAAGAAAAAACAAAGGTATGTACGCGGTTGTTCATGGGGAAGGTTTCTCGTTGGGTACCGCTGTTACAAGGAAAACGAAATTAGCGAACGGAAGAGGACTAAAGCGACAAGACGACGACTGCGGCAACTAGCAAAGAAAGATGTCATTTCCCAACCAACGCGTCGGATAGAGGTCAGCCAGCTGTCTATCGGACGGCAAGACAGCCGTAAGGTTAGGCAAGCACGCAAAGACTTGGCAAGCAAAGGAACGGTGCTGGCGGTGATACGTTGATCGTATTGTAAGGGCGGCGAACTAGTAAAGAAAAGGCAAGCCAGGATTGGTCAACAGGAGGGGCGAGCAAATACGAAGAGGGAATAAGAACGCAAGGCGCAGAATGGGGTTACAAGGTCGTCTAGACAACGATGACGACCACTAGACGGACTGTGGACATCCACCACAATGGACACAGGGTGACGAGGCCTCGAAGCTAAAAGTAAGCACGTAAGGTTCGTCAACTCCGGATGAAAAAAAGCGGAATGAAGTTAGGCAGAGCAGCGCAGCGGGGTCTAAGAGCAGGGAAAAAAAAACAAAATGGTTAAAAGCAGGATTGGATTAGGTATCGGAAGAAATTTAGGGAAAACTTAGCCACTGTCCGGTCGGTCGTTCTTAATTGGCAGGTCCATATCTGCTTCGGAGGACCGCCGTTCCCGGAATTCGCAGGGAGCAGTGGCAGTAGACAGTGAATGGAGGCCACAAGATTTCCCCAATGACTTTTCACTTTATAGCTGTTAGCTACAAAGTTAGGCTAGTTACTATTTTTTTATAGTATGCGTTAAGCTCTGGAATAAAGGATAACGTGACATCCAAATCCGCAAAAGACTTAATAAATCTAACCGTTTAGAACATCACATACTGTCTTATATCTTTCACGTCTAGAACTGATATCGCATTGGAAAATTCAAGTGATCGACGGGCCTCGTATGGGGTAATCGTTCAGCATGCACCGCCCGGATTCACAATTAGAGCCTCAAAAAAGTGACAATGTGAAGTAAAATGCGCATCGATTGAGATATTATTTATGCGTTTCATACTGTTTGAAATAAATATAAACACACCAACAAACACTTAAATGCTATTTTATCCATTTATCAAGTTCATATATGGGGAAAGTATTGCAATACTTCATGTCTAGAGAGCTCACTTTTTCCGAACGAGCTCATAATAATACAGTCGTCTAAGTCGAATAAGTCAAAGCCTGCCCATTGCAAAAGTCATTCTTAGTTCGCCCGTTAAGATAACATAAATCAATGTGTAAAGAATGCTTTCAGTTCCAGTTGAGCTAGCTGATATTAAATAAGTCATTAAAAAAGCCCGCAGAAATTTACTCAACAGATGAAAGCTCATGTGATCTCGTAAATCTTCGCAAAAAATGTAGTAATCGCATACTGTTAAGCCATCATCTAGGGGTTTTTATGATATTTTACTATTTAATAATTGGAATGATTGCAGGCATAAAATACCTAAAGAGAACTTCTCAACTCTTGATGTATGTAGAGTTATGAGCTCTAATGGTAAGAACGCCACTTTCCCGTAAATCTCGATTTTTTTTTTGTTCAGTAATTACCAGTGCGGGTAAATGTGGTAGAACTAGAATTGAGTTGTTTGGTGTAGTCCTAGATTTTCCTATCTGAAACATGGCCCATGACGGCGTTGTGAGGCATACGACAGGACCATCAATCGATGACAGTGCCTATAGATAGAAACTTGTGTAATGTAACAACAGAGTTTCCTGTTTAATTTACGGCAAGGTAAGACTTAGTTAAGACTGGCTGTATGCGATACATCTACTCTAGGCGCACAAAATATATCTGATAGTCATTATGCCAATATGCTTATGTATACACCCTTCTATTGTAACAACTAGCGATACTGCAGTTTTGCAGGTTTGAGTAGGAACTGTCAACAAGATAACAAAAATCCTAAATGTCCATGATATTCTTACTGTGAACATTTTGTTGGCCCACTTGTGTCCTACGCGCATCATATTTTATATCAGAAAAGACGTTATATCGTTTATGCTTGATTTTTGTTCGTCTATAAATACATTATATGGCTGGTTTTTGTTCATTGGTTCTATGTTATTCTATGAAATTGGTTCAAGTTATTTTTATTGATGTGTGAAAGTTGCAATGAAAGTTGTTTGCTAATGCTAAACCATGTGTTATACACGAGAAGACAAATATTCCTAGGTGCTTCAGTTGTATATAATTTACATTTTAGATCTCAGATAAATATTAGGCACAACATAACATCGCTGACATCGAGCACGGTTGCTTGTTTTCGCCTTCGCTCTACGACCAACAAAAGCTCAACGAAGAGTAGGATTGCTAGTGGTATAAAGTGGACGCGGAAAGTTTTTTGGAAGATATTTCCAGCCTCCACAGCCCTCATTTACGGCACCGTATTGCCCCTTTTGGTTCGTAGGTGACGCCTAAAGAAACGGCACTTGTAAACAATCCAGAAAGATTCATGAACTATTTCCGGCAAAGTGCGCAGCGAAAACAGATCTGCAAGACCCTCTGTTCCTTTTTGCTTCCTCAGATATGGCTGCGTCTTATATTGTGGGGGTTGATTGAGTCAAATTGAATGCCATTAGCGTTGGAACATCATTTACGGACCAATTGGCGACGGTTGCGGCTACAGCAGGCCACACTTTCTCGTTCGCCTACGTCCTGCGATCCCTGTCTCAGTCTTTATTGTCAATCCTGTACAATACGATGCCAGAAGTGCACTTGAGGTCAAAAGCAATTGGTTGCAGAAGCCAAACGATTCGTTTGCAGGCAAATAGTCGTCATGGTAGAAGCTGGCTCGAAATCCAGAGTTCGATAGACGAACACGCATGGTCGCAGCTATTCGGCCGGCGCTGCAATTTGTCAGCAAGTCGTCATAGGCGGATTAGGCAGGAACTCTGTTGTTCATTGGCTAAGTTGGCTAGCTTGGCCATGTAATCACGTGCTTAAGGGTATTTGTTTGTGATACGTTGGAGATCAGTTAACCTCAACTACTCGCAACAGTAGCATTGCACTGTTCTGGCCACTGCATCGTTCAGCTAATAGCATTTGTTTTTTGTATTGGTTTTTCCTTTCTCTCGGTTGCCAGAGAGGATCGAAATGGCGATGGGTGCGCTTTTGCAGTATGGATCTCCTTGGTCTAACATTGTCCATGTAGATGCCTTCATATGGGTTTACATTTCACAATATATTTCACAGTGTCCGCAAACCCCTACATTAATACGGCCTTCAATGTTTTGCTCATCTTTAAAAGGAGCTCCTTTGATATACTATTTTCGTATTCTAAAAGTTATGTAGCACCAAAATATTTGGTACTGAATTATAATAAATAATAATAAACATGCGTGCTAATAATATAACCACATAGTATTTTGTGTACAGTAACTATTGTACATCAGAACAATCAAACGTCGTTCCATGTTAGTAACGATAGCTATTAACTACGTAAATTATAGTAATTATAAAATTCTATACTACTTTATGTATGGCAAACATTGTAGGCTGAGATCGCGAGAAGAGACCCCATATCCAAAAGGAATCGCCTGTCTCTTGAATAGCAACGGTCATTTCTTTCTCTCTTTTCCTCGATTGACCTTTTTTTCTATAGGGGACGTGCATTAACAGCAAGGATTTGGGGGCTGACATCTGCCTCCGACGTTCGTCTATTCGTTGACACGGTTACTCATTGCGGTAGGATCATTTTCCAGTAAAATAAATAAATATGGTTGTTAGGTGGAAAGCGTTGCAGGGCTGCATAAGCGCGCGATGAGGTAGAATAACATTGGGCGCTCAGCGTAGGTTGGTGGTCAGTCTTGGTGGAGACACCTTGCCAGTGATGCCTATCATAATGAAGGATATATGCTGTAATCATACGAGAAATGGCAGATTGTTTCTACGATCAAATTCTAGACCCTTAGCTCCTCATATCGAAGAATTTCTAAAATGCATGGGAAGAGGATGGCCAGCAGGCCATTATAAAAGATCGTACAACGACATGAAAGAAGCGGGGTGCGAAAGTTTTCTCAGTATTTCATTTTTGTGCTTCTTTTTGCAGCTACAGTACAGATAAGGCTCGAACGGTCATTACGTAAAGGTAACATCCGTACAGCCTAACTATTCATTGCAGGTTTGCAATCGTAAGCTCACTCATCCGAGCCATAGTGATGGTAGCATAACTACCTAGTTTTCATTTAGTTCTCATATATTTAAATTATAATATTTGCTACCCCCAAAGTAATGTTCGGCACGCGATACAAAATTAATTTATATGCATGGAAAATTGTTCAGATATTTATACACTATTATAGTATCAATCTTTAAATATTTTTCGAAAAATCTATGCCATATATTATCATTAACGTAAATAAGATAGCCGCCAGAAGGAGCTTTCTATAACCAGAAATGTTTACAGAAAAAAAGATATATAAATAAATTCTCGGGATTAACAGTCAGAGTTCACGAAAAGAACTCGCAATATAAGAATCGTTGAATTGTGGAAATAGGAAACTATAGCTCCTATTAATCTTAAAAAAGTAAAATTAAAAATTTATTTGTTTTTCTCGGAGAATCGTACACGCGGCATGTCGATACACAATTTAAAGCGCCAGATTCATACATTTGAATATTCTAAGATCTTGTCATTAAATATCTGACTGCTCCAATCAAAGACTGCGGCATTAAGCTTAGCTTTAAAGCCAGACAGCTTGAGGAGCAAAAGGGTCCTATCATTTTGTTTAGAATAGGGAACTAAGGGATCTTCTGCTGTGTTCAACCCCGCTAGAAATGAACTTATCTTTCTATTTCTTACTCTCCTATCTATATATAGCCTACTGACGCAGCGTGCCATTATATTATCTGTATGCTGAAAACGAATTTCAAGGCGTGTCGGTCTTACAGAGTAGAAAAAAAGGAAGAAGAAGAAAAACGCAACAGGAAGCCAGCCTATTTGCTTTCTAGCAACGGATTTGCCCATTTATTTAGCGTTTGAAAGAACTTTCCAGCTTCCTCCGCTCCGACGTCGTTCGCAGGCTTCACCCTGGTCAGAGAAGCTTTTTAGAGTCTAATGACACCGTAATTATACCCATTATGGGTGGTGCTATATGGTGAAGGCATACATATACTTAAATCTGGCACCTAACAGGAACTCGAGAATAAGTCGAGACCAAGTCGGTTACTATCTATGCGGCGATCTTTACTATGAGTTCACCAAACGTACATATATTTCTATATATAAACGCTCCTATGCATATGCTAAATATCGCTATATTTCCTGAACGAAGGGTTGAAAATGAGAGAATTGATTAAGAGTTCTTCGTGTGTTTTACATAACCGATGTCGTCAACTTGTTATTACTGATGGAAGTGAACGGACAGAACAACTAAGGATAACAATCAAGTCCCGATCTGAGCTGATTTCAAACTTATATACAATGGTCTTAGACAAATTGGTTGCGATACTGAAGTATGGCACAAATACGTTGCTACAGTCTTCACATACGGCTTGTCATATGTGAATTCTTTGGCAACGTACTCATTCAACACCACTCTTCTGGGGCAGACTACAATATGATTTTTGCTATTACGTTAGAGTTCAGTGCGTGAAGGAACTGTGTAGTATCACTGAATTGAGCACCATCTCAAAGTAACTAGGATATCTCCTAATAAAATTTAGTATAGGATGTTTTGGACTATTTTGCTGAAAGGATTTTCTGACAAGTTCTTCCTTCTAACGGTGGTATAACATGTTGGATATTAAAGCAAGTTAGGATCATCTTGTTTACGAACGTTTCAAAATATCGATACGAGTCTGCTTTCTAAAATATCTCACTAGTATATAGTGTTTTTTCCCGTAATCGGTACGGTCGAAAATTGCTGCCGTTCATAACTGAGGTTTTCACTGATTCCGAAATCTATAATTATTAGGTAGACTAAACACTTGTTTCGAGATAGGCTGTACAACTCATTCGCATAAATACATTTAACTCTCTCAACGAATCTTGCCCATTCAATAACTGTACTGCTACCAACTTCCACCATGACAAACTGCAGCAGCCATCGATTTTTCTCATTTTTATCTGCTTGTTTTCCTGTTTCTTTCAGAAATGTGGAGTTTGTTTCTACTACGACTACAGCACATAGTGTCTTGACATGGCCGCTTTATACGTCTGTTCAAATTCATTGTGAACCTGGTTTTTAGTTACGTCATTCAATCAAGGCCTGACTAACTGGACGATAGCATTTTTTCATGAGATCCGGGGACCGTCTCAGTTGAGCACTTTACTCAAACACTATTTGTCCCGGTTATGAAATTACCGCTTTTACCAAACTGACGTCTATCGCAGTCTTAGTGTTAGAATCCTATTCGATCGTATCATTTATAGCTAAGAGTGCATCAGATATAGAATACGTGTAAATGGGTTTGGTAAAGAAAAAGTTCGGATAGCCAAAATACCGACCACCAACATAGTTGTCCCTTGACTCCAAAAAATATTAGCCCGTTCTGATACTTCAAAGGGGATAAAGGTGACGCATAACAGACGAGTGATCTGACAATATAATATTTTTTCACAGAGCAATCTATAAAAAGTTTCCACCCGCGACGGAATAATGTCTTCTAATTAGACAAACGGGAAAATTACTGTATTTTTTTTGTAGAATGTCGCTCTTTCTGCTAATTAAACGTATCTACAGGTATCCTCTGAAGCACAGATGTGTTTACGAATGTCATACATTTAACCTAAACGTGAAACAAAAAGGCCAAAGTTAAATAATTTCGCTTTTTCAATGGCGTGTGTGAACACATTAGCCGCTTACAGTCTATGTGTTGTACATTATACCTAACATCTATTGAAATTACAACACGTATCAGTTCAACGGTTTATAATCACTAAGTTTATTCCATTCGGTCATACTATACCTGGCCTCGTTTCTTTCGTTTTCTTGTGTCTTGTCTTCTTTCGTGTCGTTTAATAATTGCTTCTGCTAGTTCCACCACCTTGTTAAGTCGACTATGACCCGTCAGTATTTTGCTAGTTCCTTAATGTTTACCTGTTTACATCACTTGCCGGCGTTCAACCCACTCTTGTCTGTTCCCCCTTGCTGAGCTTTCTTCGCACGGAAATCGTCCATTCATTCCTCGTAAGTATCTGTTATACCTAGTAGACATATCAATTCGTACTATTCGATTAATTCTATCTTCTTCATCAGTATCTGAAGAGGCCCAGATCATTCGTACATAAGCTTAACGCAGACTGGCTCACCGTGAAGCTTCGATAGCGAAGTTTACAGGTGCGTTGTCTGTGGTAAGTTTTGACATATCGTATATTGGCTCTTCAAATCAATGCATTTCACTTTCTTCTCCTATTCATGACCGCCTGTTGCGTACTGCCAGTAATAAAGTAACTTTGCTTCCTTCTTTACCATATTATTTGTTATTACTAGCTGTCATTATCTCTATATTAATGTCATCATTCATCGTTGAGTCATGACTATTAACACTACGCATGTACAAACACCTCGACATCTCATTGCAACATCCGTTTTGCTTTCTTTCTTGTGGTGGTCATACAACTCCTTGTTTTTAGGAGCCGCTTCCCATTTGAAGCCCGGCCGCATATTTACCTCGTTGAGCATATACCTAGCAGCTGTCACACTACCTAATATAGTACAGTCATTGGGCGTTCATTCGTTAATCCATACATGAATTTCACTAGTCATCTATATTATTATAGTCATTCATTTTGTATATATATTTACATCCATCGGTTCATGTTGGGATTCGTTTCCCATTCTATTCGTGTCAAACTGGGTAGGATGGGGGTCAGTGGTGTCAAGCGCATTGCTCACGAAATCCCCGGAGTTCATTTCAGAAAATTGTGGGTGCGGTCAGTATCCTCAGCAAAAAGCCGAAGGGACAACTTTGTCATAAGAGGCCCAAACCAAAATGGTGACAAGATTAAATATATGTTCCGCTTTGATACGTCGCGTTAGACAGTTAAGGGTATTCGTTGATTCAAGCCAGAACGAAAGCGTCTAAGGCTCGGTCGAAACACTCGGAAAGCCATCGCCTTCCACCAATCAAATATATTCCATCATCGCCGTTTGTTACTGACAGCCAAAGTTTAAAGGTGATTAAATTTAGAGATTTGCGGTAACACGACGGTTATAATATAGGGCCCTCAGGCACCACAACCCAACATCTGTTTTTACTTTCTCCTCTCCTGTTACGTCGTCCACTTTTTCCTCTGCGTCTTGTACTGTTGGTTCGTCCAGTTTTAGCTTTTCATTTATCCTATCCCGTAACAGGCTCTCTGTCTAACTTAAACCTATCAAAGATCGCATTGACTCTGTACGGCAACTGAATAGCAGTTCGACGATAGATACGATCAGTCGTCCGAAGGAATATAGGCATGCATTGTAGATGACGACGATCTCGTCCTAAATGGCCGTTCTGCTCATTGTCCACGTTTAATCAGTGTTGTATATTTATACTAGAAGAAAGATGGGAATACAATCAGGAGGAAACTACGACAATCGGCCTTAAATAAAAACAAATAAGAGAATACCTATAAGGTCTTTCAGTGTCTCTCGACGGCACTGCGGGACAGTCCATAAATATCTTTAAACAAGGGCCCAAAGGTAGCGCTACTGGTGGTAATGTTTAATCATTCGCATCTATTTTTGTAAATCATTTAATCAATCGTTCGTATAGAAGATAGAGGTATTATTGGCGTAACGTCAATAAGCCAACCCATTCCGCCCAAGTTCCATATGGTCCTATCGGAATTAATTCGTCGATTCCACCTAAACTCTATAGTGCCAACGACCAAGTCGTGATTAGCAGGGTGAGCAGAATGGGAGACGACGCGGTATTTCTTCGTCGGGCGGCCGCTGTTGTCGCCGTGTTGACCTTCTGTTGCTCTGAGTAGCCTTTTTTCGGCTCGAAGTCCTCGGGTCGACAAGAGGTATGCACCTGGTTGAAGCTTAGCTGTTCCTGGGCACGTTGCACTTCAAGGGCGTGTGCGACCGTCGTGTTGTGAAACTCTGATGGTTCTGAGCAGAACGTTGTATTGATCGCATGTGACATCTTAAGTACGGCCTGTATCCAGGCAAGCCGACAATCACAGGGGATGAAATTTCCTCGCAGCTGACGAACTTCGGGGCTAAGTCCGTCTAACGATCCCGGAACTAGATTAGTGATACGGTTATTAACCAGCTTCACTGATCGCACATTCCGTGTACCTGCAAACGTTGCTGCTTTGATTGTTTGAATTATGTTGCCCTCTAGCAAAATCGTATTTGCGTCCTTTAGACCCGTAAATGCGCCTGTAATCAAAGTAACAAAGAAGCAGCAAATTAGAGCAATAAGAATTTTGTTATGAAGTTAGAATTATCTGGTAAAAAAATTCATTAAAACGATAATAACCTTATACTATGCCAATACTAGCTTTATACAGCGGCAACTCAATAGAATGACACAACCTATCACTTACTAGTATGATTTATATGTACTCGTACACCATATACATTTCTCTATGGCTTTTCTATGTTTCTATACTATGCGCTCAAAGAACTGTATTGTAGGATAGCCTTGAGAAGAAAAGGAAGCGGTGTTTAGATCTTTTCCTCTTTTCACGCCTCTTTTCCTCTAATCAATCTACCCGAAAGTTCCAAGACCATTCGTCTCAGCTAACCATTTCTTTTGCGCCCACAACTGCCAAGTTTTTCCTCATCAAGAGCAGCGTAGCTAGAACAACACTGCAGGTTTGCAGGTAGGAGAAATTGGAAAGGGTAGCAAAATAACGCTCACCGTATGGCTGGCTTACGTCTGCGTTATCAGCCGTATTTTCGATATTAAATTTTTGTAGATTTTTAATACATGACCTACGGCGGATATAATTGACATAGTATCCCAACTGTCTGATTTCCGGTCTTTTATTTCGTCGCATTTTTGACAATACAAGCTTCCTTGTTACACACTACTTAGGGTTGGTTGCAACTTGCAAGCTCACGCACGTGCGCAAATCAGCGGCACAGCTGACAGCAACGCTACAAGAGGCCTCCGCTAATTCAGTCCAATATAAAATGTAGTAAAAGTTTGTGAGGGGGCATTATCGTGTTCTGTCTACAATGGATGTTCCTTGATGACACTAGCTTGGAGTAGCGGAGTTGACTTGCTATAAGTCTTTCGTTTATTACGCTAAAACAGTATAAAAAACAGACGAGGACAGAGCACAAGCGGAATGAGAAGAAGTGAGAGGTAAAGGAAAGGGACCGGTAACTATAAAAGGTCAAGGCAGGCCAAATTAAAAAACTGATGCAGAGAGAAAAGAGCAGATGTTCATCGAGTATGTCTTCATGCTTTTTTTTTATTACTTAAACCACAAAACAATTCTGCTCGACAGAGGGAAAAGAAAAAAAAATGAAAACGCAGCACTCCAACGGCCTCTTTTATTCCTTCTCGTGCAGGACTACTCGCAATTAACCAACAATTCCACCAGTGCTTGCGCCTTCTACGGCTTAGGAGCAAGAAGAACTTTATCCAGGAAACGCCGGACCTAGAAGTTAATCTAGGCAGTAGTTAGGCATAAGTTAAGGTCCATGAATACATGGGACCCCATGTTAGTGTTATGGACCTCGTCAGGTAAGTCACTAAATTTCTTGACGCATATTATCACCAGGATTGTATGGTGGCTTCCTATTTAGTAGCTTACCGTCGCTAGCCGAACATGGCATAAAAGGAGAGGAAGCATTTATAAGAGCTTCTGGATAAAAGTAGCTAGATCTATGTGTACACAAACGACGGTACAAGGATAGAAGGCAATCCGATAAGCGGACAAGAAAGTAGTAGCCCTCGCTGTCACAGCTTCCGCGGTCGTCATGTCCACAAACACTTTCGTGGTCCACACGGCCGTTTTCTACCCAGCTTTGTAGATAGTCACTCGATGCATGTGTACGGCTAAAGAGGCATATAGAGCAATAGAGCGATGAAACGAAAGATATATAGAACCAATATTTCGAAGAGGACGGATGTCGCAAGACAGATGTGTTCAGCACTCACAGGGTCTTTCCAACGGGTAGAACGCACTGAGGGACCGTGTTTGTTTAAGCAGTGTATAAGGCTTTGACAGACGAGGACCCTTCAAACTCATAACTCCTTCCAGATGTCAAAAATAGCAGAATCAACCCTTTAAGTATCCGATGACAATCTGATACGGACACAGCGAGAGAAGTTTCGCTAAAATTCGAAATGAACGTTCCGTAACTGTCTTGAAAAAAGGCGGTATCATTTGTTTGCTTCATCATCACTTGACCTCATTTGAAATTTTCTTTGTAACTCTAAGCTATTTACCATACTCGTACGATAAAAATCTATTAGAAACAAGTGCATCTTTTGCAAAAATCTGGCATTGCTTACGATAGCAAAAAGTGAATGTGCGTTACCTATGTATTTCAGATTTATTTGTAACGTCAATTACGATAGGACAAAAAGGCCGTTACACACAGTTTATTAATGCACTCACCAGAATTACCGATCAGAGATGGTATTTAATATCCTATAGCTAGAATAGGCCTGAAGTAGCAGAACCTGTCACCTGTAGAACAAGTTCCGAAAGTCACACTACGGTCATCGATTTCGTTTTTTTGCGTTCGGTGAAGGAAACGTATGGCATAACAGTGTTAACATACTACATTTATCACAACCTTTACTACTTTTGCAGTTGTTACCATTTGCTACCAATACAATAAGCTATAGCAATAATAATAGTAATAATAAGAGAAACTATAATAGAAAGCGGGAAACGGAAGGCTTTCAGGGCTGATGGGCAGGACTGACAGAGAGACTGAATGCGTGGGGAAATGCGCGCTCTAGAGGATACAGGCACAGGAGGGGCAATGGGGCCGATGAGGAGGAAGTTAGAGCCCAGTTGAGGGCTAGCCCTGCCAATACCGACCGTGGCGGCACTCTTTTTCACGAGAGAACGACACCCAGCAAGGGGGACTAATGAGCTATTGGAACAAGCCAGACATGTCATCAGTCATTCATAGTTTCCTCGTTTTATGCCTCGCACAGCGAAGGCATACAGACAGAATGAGACGCACATGGATATACACAGGAAACAGGCATGCAGTGACGCACACTCCACCACATGTCCTGCGTATTAGCGCCAGTCCCACGTGCCCGTTAGACTCTTTGGCTGTGTTCTACCGTCTCCCGGCATCCATTCGTCTTCACCTCGGGCGCCTTCATGTTTCGCAACAAAGCAGGACAGCTGAAACCAGCCGATGAAAACCGAAGGTCGTCTATTGGCTAGGGTAGTATAGGGACGAACGGTTAAGAAAAAGGGTAGTCGAGATGCTGGCAGCAATAAAGAAACGACACAGACGGCTGAATAGTAGTAGTACAAAGTCACATTCATGGGCGAAGATGAGCTGGTGGAAGCTGTGAGCAAAAAGCAGAAGGCAGTGGCTACGAACTCAACAACGCAAGGGCTATTGCGAGTCGAGGAAACGAGCTATGGTGCTGTGATGTCAGTTGTCATGGCGTAGAGTGGAAACGTAGGTAAGCTGCGTTAGTTTAGGGAAATGTAGAACTTGCAATGCTGATTATTTATTTTTATTCCCATTTTGTGCTGCCCGTCATCAAGATGATTCAAGCAACGGTTAAAGAAAGGTATGATGACGAAGCTCTAATCGGAGCATAAATCGGATAAGAATTATGTTAAGGTTAATTTCACAAAAGCTCACCTGAAAAATAAGGGAAAGTCGCGTGATAAAAAATGCTCTATCTACTGTTAGCTTATAGTATAGTAAAGCGCGGAAAGCGGTTACTGAATCAAGCAAGTTAGAGTTTGTCATCGTTTTATTATTTAGGTTTGAAAGTAAATTATACCTTAACTGAGTCTAGTATATCGAAAATAGTCGACTAATGGCTAACCAGTTCCAATCTCTACCTGGTTCAGATGTAAGTAATTATGGTAGGTACCATGGTAGGCAAAAGACAGCTTTACTGATTCAATTTGGGCTTCTTTCGGAATGTCTCGCGTCGGATGAGCAACGATTGTCTTTATGTGTGAAACTATGGGTTTGTATGATGAGTGATCCAAAGATGTCTGGTGATTAAATGTCTGCACACCTGAATCAAAAACGCGTACGACTGAGTTACTGATAATGATGCGATCGACTTTGTTTAATCCTCGGAAAGCAAACTGTCCAATTGCATCGGATTTCATTTGGTCGAACGCTAATTCGGTGACATTTTCCAGGCCGTGGAACGCGTCTGCCTGAATTGTGTCTACACGCAGTGGCATATAAATTACGCCGACGTCGCGAATATCATTAAATGCCTTTGTCTTGATAATCACTAGAGGATTAGCATCCAACGAAATGTGCTCAATATCTCGCGAATCTGTAAATAATAGGTAAATATATATATATATATAGAGTAAATAATAGGTTCAGAGGTTGCAGAGATACACGAGATATTTCAGTGTTTTTTCTTGATAGTACCAGGATTCACGTTTGACGCCATCTTGGCGCTCCGTTAGGGTTCTGATAACATGAACGTACTGGTATGTTACACTAACTGTAGACACGATCACTAATTACATTAATACCTACCAGCAAATGCGTTTGCTTCAATACTCTGGATTCGGTTGTATCCCAAGTTAAGAAACTGGATATGTTGCAGCCCCGAAAAGCTATAACTGGCTAGCACGGTTAAAGGATTATTTTGCAGACTTAGCTCTTCCATATGCTTTAGGCCTCGGAACGCGTTCGGAGCTACTACCTGCAACAAATAAAGCAAGTCAGTGGGTCCCCTGCAACAACTTCGTAATCCGCATCGAATAAATGTGACGGCAAAGAAGAGAACGCATGATGAAGACACGTCACGAATATATAAACTATACTACCGGGCTACAGTCACTGGTGTAGCACGTGGTCAATGGCTTTTACAATAGAAGGCGTTTAGACGTGTTTGCCTTTCGTCTCTTAATGCCAGTAATAGCCGTTTTCTTTTCGCTCTTTAGCTTCTTTACGTTTAGTCAAAAGGATGCTATGTGATTAGGTATAGTCTTGCGCCAGCCAGTTTAGGCAAACAGAAAACCCCGGCGTGCCCAACTTAACGACCCTTCTGAGACCGCGCACTCGCCATAACACGCCGCTGTTTGGGACTATCATTACCATAGTTGACGTGCTGTAGGCGCTGAACATTACTCGTCTATGGCTTTCGACTGGTTTATGGTCATGTCCTGCGAGACACTCTGTTTGCCAAAGAGAATACAACATTCTTTCCCTTTCTCTCTCCCTCTCTCTGTACCTTCCTCTTCCAGTTTTCGTTCACTACTTTCACAAACACATGAGCCGCAAAAAACTAAAGGCCCGCTCGTGTTTCTCTGCATAAGGACCACCGTCCTATGCAGCTGGTCGCTAACTAAGCCGTCCTTGAGCTTGTACGCCTTTCTCTAAGTCCTGCCGTTGTCTATCCTCATATTCTCCCCGCATGTGTCTTATCCTGTTTTCTGTCTCACCGTAATCTGGTTGTTGTCAAGCAGAAGCTTTTTGAGGTGCCTGAAGTGCTTGAACGCGTCAGTTGGGATGAGCGAAATGCTGTTGCTCATCATCTGTATCTGCCGCGCATCCTTGGGTATATACTTGGTGGGGAGTGAGTTTAGTCCCGCTTCCTGGCACAGGATCTGTAAACATAGCAGAACAAGAAAAAATACAAAGTGAGGTGAGTATTCCACGAGTAATGAAGAAAACTTCATACGCTCGGAGATATGTGGGTCAATACGACTTCGACGAATGGTATCTAGCACCAACCGGCACGGTAATGAATGGATGGCATACAGCTGTCCAATACCAACAGCGACAGTGAAGACAAAAGCGCCGACTCGTAACCCCGCCGACATCGCATATGATGAGTTCAGCACCTCTATTTCAACTTTAGCTAAAGTAAAAACACGGATAGGGAGAAATAATCTAACACGATCACGTTTGACTTCATTTACATATACTACGCTACAATTTCACCTATCATGAGAGCCAGGACAATTTATGTCTCTCGTTATTTCCTCATTTATGAAGGAGCACAGACAGTGTTGCAGAGGTATATATAACTAAGGTCTAGTAGCTTGCGTGCCTGCATCATACTACTAGCATTAATACATGGCGGTCGTACTAGCAGTAGTTGAACGACAAAGGAGGCCCATACATTTACATGGACACACCAGCCTCGGTGATCAGACATCGAAGAGAAGGTGAAACGAGGACTGATAAGAACATGCCCAAGATTGGATGAAAGATGACGACACCGACGATCAAAGCGACGGCGCGTGGCGGTCGGCGATTTGGAACATCGTTTGGTACGCGAGCCACATCACACTGTACGGTATAGCATACACGCTCTTTCTCTTTCATACACATACATGCACATATACACATATATGCTCAGGCTAGCGATCAGCGGGTGTGGGCTGCACACGCCTGATGGTCTATGTAAATTTAGTGTCGACATCAGCTCTCGCTTAGCGTAACGCAAGAAACTCAGCCTAGCATCGTAGAGAGATGCATTGTTCACTTGACAAAGGACGTAGGGAAACAAGCAGCAAGACCACGGTAGCATCGGTATAGGGTAACTGCGCATGTAGTCAAGAGACCGGCATGGAAAAGCAGCTGAAAGGACCTCATCAGGAAGTTTACTCAGACCACGAAGAAATTAACGCTTAGAAGGAGGAGAATGCGAACGAAGCAACTGCAAAAAGGAGCGTCAAGAGCAGAAGAACGACCGAAAGCGTGACCGGAGAGATTCCCAGGAGAAGTCTTACAGTTCGGAGAAATGCCTAAATATTATACCAGTTCCGCTTACCGGGTCTAGTTTACTTTCTTCCGTGATCTCACCGTCCTTGAACCTCCTCTGCTCTTTCACGTATCGTCCTGTATCCTTGGGCGAGTCAGCATTTCCCAATAATGAAAAACAGAAACATAATCTGCACCACCAGTGTACGATAGAAACGCGTATAACGTTGCCCTATAAGATACCCGGCGCACATTTTTCTCAGTAAACGTTTTATGCTGGCCACATAGACCATCATTCAGAGGTGGTAGGGGAGCTGCTCGATCATTCCCTCATCTGACTGAAGGAAGGCGTTAGTCAAGGAGACAGCACTTATTAAATGATGATTCTTTCTCGACTACTACAACTGCTGTTACTTTTGTGCAGATTTTACTTGTCCTGTTTTCTCCAACAGCGCACATACAAATAGTGAATGCTGAAGAAACATACGCACACAAAGAACGCTATACACGAAAGCAGTGGCTCGTAAAAAAATCAAAGCTCATATCGCCAAAGGCTTTTTATTCAAGTCCTCGGTTCGCTACCCGCTTACTATTATCACCGACCTCGTGCTATTTTTGCATCCACTATATCCCTAACCATGCTAGGTGTCCCCCCCCCCCCCCCAAAAAAACCCTACAAGTTAAACTGCCCCCTCACTTGCTCTATGGTGAGAGAAAGTATCAGCGGTGCCTACATTAGCATCTTGTGCCTTTGCGCTGTTAGTGTACAATCTCCTTTCGACCACTACCGCTTTGACGAGAGCACACTCGCGCACTTTGACCTAAAGAGCACATCGCCATTGTCAGTACGGCCAACGTTAGCCGAACGACGTTGAAGGGCAGACGAGTGGGACAAGACGATCTTTTCTTGCAAGTCTTGAATAACGTTGACGCCACTACTAGCATCATTCTTTAGTTCTTTTTGCTGCCGCTTTATTATCATCGACGCCGTTCCCGTGGTCGCTACTAACGTTCTCCTTCCTAGGATTCACTAAAACTGACGAAAACGGAAGGTCACAACTCCTCGAGTTTCTCCTTGCCCTTCCTAAGCACAACCAGACCGCAGTAGACACACTCGACTCACCGCCCCGTTTTCAAATACCCCTTTTGCCTCCCAGGCCCTCACTGACTACAACAACTTTGGACGCGACGAGGAGGGTCTTTGTCCTAAACTTGTTTAACTTGGCCATCAAGAAGCAGCCGTTCGGATCCGACCCGCCTTGGTTGAGTGAGTGTCGGAGGGCTGTACCTAAAAGGCAATACTCATCCGACCAAGGTAAAAGAGAGGACAGATCCACTCTGCCTTTGGCAATTGAGCCTTCGTGGCTCGAGGCCCCAAGCTAGTGCTCACCGTCTATCTTGTTTTCCCTCTAGCGACTAGCATTCAGTAGTTGAGTTCCTCACGTGAAACTTGCTTCCATGCATATTTTCAAATAAGAAGAGCACCGCTTTGGCTCCTTTGTAGTTCAAGGACGACGACGTTAACCTGTTGGTAATCAGTAATACTCCTAGCTAGCTCGTTCCCGACCAGTAAATAGTGTTCGTTGCTGGCACGTAGCGAGCCTGACACGAGACGCGAACATTACAAATCATGGTGGTGCAGATTTTTAGACGGTTCGTCGTACTTATGAACTTAGTACTCAGATTACTCGACATAGCGCGAAAAACATACATATATGTATATATAGATGATTCATTTTCGGGATAACGTTAATGTTTCCTATACATCGAACAGATGTGTGGATGCATCTTTTTATAGTTGTCAATAGAGATATTTCTGGGTATATTGAGGCAATCTTATTTATTTAAAGAATTAATGCGACCCGTTTTGTTTTATAATATTTAACTTAAGAGTGGTATTTTGCTACTTATTCATTTTAAAGTAAAATAATCCACCTTACGCAGCTAGCTATAATTCTAACAACGAAAAACAAAGTACCACAGTCTCTAGCCTTAATTTTCAGGTAGTGGACGAACTATTCTTTGAGGGGTCCGTTTTCTTTTTGTTTAACTAAATCTTGTCTCCGTTTTATCTGTACGCATTTTGATTTTTTTTATATTGATTGTTCTATAAGGCCTATGTATTGCAGGTCACTTTTTTACTTCTAGAGCAGAAGTCGAAGTCAGCTTTAGCCGATATTAAGTTGGAATTGCACGTTTGACGTTAAATGATTTCCAAATTTTATAGTCTTGGGCAATCTTTGATATTGACAGTAATAATACCGGTACCAGTCACGTTGTTCTTAATTCGGTTTCCATGAAATTAGCTCATATATATATATATATATATATATATATATATATAATTAGGTGTAAGCAAAAAGTAAATGAAGCATCACAGAGTTTAGAGTAGGAAAAGACAGAAAAATGATGCGCAGTGTTCAGTGAATTGATATAAACAACTTCAGATATAAGCAGGACCGGACCGCAAGTTCGTTTTACAAGGGGGACACCCATACTATCGACCACCATCTTGTTTTAGTTCAGCTTCGTTGTGAGTCCTCATCTCTCGCTACTGCTGCTGCTTCTGTTGCTGTGGCGGTAGAGAAGCTGCCAGCAGAGGTGAATTAGGCCAAAAAAAAACTGAAACTCTAACAGCAATCGCCGCCAATGAAGTGAGATTTAAATAGTATCCAATTGCTTGCAGGAAAATAAACAAGTTCTTTACGACAAGCAAAAGACGCCTGTCAAGCAGCCTTTAGCTGGTAGCCGGAAGTTCCGTTAGCTGGCCACCGCACGTCAATGGTGACTGCCGGAGAATAGAAGCAAAAAAGAGAAAGGAATTTAAGAGAAAACCCTTCATAATATATTTTTGCTTGCTTTCCGTTTCATTCAGAATAACTTTAAAGTTACCTACTTTAGCCATATCTTCTTTGGGCTTGTTAAGGGAAGGTATCTTATATTAGGTGCTTTCTATCTGATTAAATCGAGACGAGTACGAAATGTGGTTTGGTAGCAAAGAGGTTCGGACAGTAAATAGAAGCCACCTACTGCGGGTTGCTACTGCCTCTCTTTCTGCGATGTTTAAGCTAACTTTCTACATTGGCGCTTTTCAACTGTATATCAAGCTGTATCGCTTATGAAAAGAACTTGTCAGTAGTGGATTTTTTCAAGCGTGCGTACAGAGTACATAAACTGTATCAGAGAATAGTTGTAGTTCAAACTCACCGTTTTTTTTTTTCTAAAAAAGTTATGAAGGTCGGCGACATAATTTGTGAATGTTTATTCATGTCCACTTCCTCCTGCTACTATGTCTGTCCTGAATACTACACAACAAGTTTACTGGGGTCCCTTTTGTCGTTTAAGCTTGTTCTCGGAGATTTACTGAGCTAATCTTGCGTTAAACGCATATAAATGGCCAAATATCCTTAGCCTCACCGAATCTCATTTTGTCGAAAGACTTTCCACTTTCGTCTACGATTGTTTCCAGGTAAATTCGCCGGTATCCAATCCTTTGTGCAACGCAGGAACTAGGCTTGAAAGGCTATATATAGGCGGGTAACACTACAGTCTAGTCACAAATCTCGTACGTATTGAATATGGGTTGTGATTCTTTAACGATAGTGATGATAACATTGCGCTTTGGCTATCCAATAGAGAATTTTCTATCTAGGTTGTAGTTAGATCGGGCACGCGATGTTTTCACTCACCAAAGCCGCACATATATTTAAAAGTAGGTTTCAAGAGGTAGCAAGAAGAAGGTAAATAAAAACTTAACTCGGTACGTATAACTATTTATAAATGGAGCGTTAAATCGAATGAAAAAAAAGACAACTTTTTTTTTATTGTCATATTTTTAATACTCTATCAAAACAAAAACTTTTAGGTAAGGAGCAGCTTTGTTTTACAAAAGGGGAAATACGCCTTTACACAATTGTTCAGTAAAGGATATCAATAGGAAAAAAGAGTTTCATTCTGTATATTTTTATTTCTTAAGCTTTCGACAAACTTGGATGACAATCAATACAAAGTCAGATCTGTGGATCGGTGGTAATTTCTGCAAATACCTTTTATGTGTACGTCAACGATGGCTTTAGTAGTTCATAGCCTTACCCTTTTAGGCTCTATTCTATTTCCTTTGTAACCAATAATTCTGCCAATGGTTGATTAAAATAAAATTGTATGATTAAGCCGTAGCCTATTAAGGGTGCAGTGAGCTGTAAGATGTCATCAGTCAAGTGATGCATCAAAAATTATGTAATTATATTGTAATATAGTAAGATTCATAAATATATTTTTATTAACCGATCAAGCAACCGCAGATGCTCTTCGAAACGTCTAACATCAGGGCTAAATCTTGTTCAACGTATCGCCCAAGTAACTTAATCAGTTTCCTTCATGTGGAATACAATGTGTCATTATATTCCACAAGAATTCTGCAGTCGATTTATGTAGGACCCTGTCATAGCCCAGTTGATCTCTTGCTATAAGTTTTGAGAGCCTTATCAGACAACACATCAAGCAGATTGATTAGGCCAGTATCAATCAGCTACGAAGCTGAGAAGGGCGCCGTAGATCCATTGGACGTAAATATTCCTAGTCAAACAACTATAGGAATGCCTGCTTCATCGACTCTTAGAATCAAACGAAACTTTTAACTATTTTAGTATGAGACCAAGTGATTTGCAAAGTGATGTCCAACCTTAGCGTCCACAAAAATCACCAGAACGAAAAGTTTTGGTCTCTTCCAAGATCATCACGTGTCAAAAGAACAGACTTTTACGGCTTACTTTACAAGTTCTGCATGGTAGTGTAGGCACTTAAATGTTTAGCTTAAATGGTTAACTAATAATAATGTATCACATTGTAAGTCAGACTTTTTGTTAGTATGACATAAGAACCATGAAAACGGTCTTTACATATGGACCAGCGGAACCGATCATATTCTGGATAAGGATTGGATAGAATGAATCCAATGTGCCGACCTATTAGAGCGAGATGAAGTGAATCCGCGTCAGCGGACATATAAATGCAGACGGGTGTATATATTTGACTAGAACTAAATGATACGTCTGTTACGACGGATGTAGTGTACAACTATTTCCTTGTAAGGCAAATGTTCCCCATATGTCTAGTATAACGCTGTCTCTCACTAGGCTCGCTTCTTGATATTTATATATATATATATATATATAGTAATTCAACGAGCGTCATTTATGTGCCCTTTTAGAAGAATATAATAGAGTTTTTCATCGCTGGTTGGAATGATAAACAACAAATAAACTAGTGACCGCATCTCGCGATGATTGCTTTCTATGTCGTATCGTTATTTTCAATGTATATTTGTTATTTCCTGGTTGCTAGAAGTGTCAACTCTTCAATGATCTCTCTATAATTTAATTGATGCTTAGCTTTGATATACGCTGTCAACATGGATGCCAACAACGTATATTAATTGAAGACCTTTTTTTTTTGGCGACACTAAGTTACTGGGCGCTGCGGGCGTCACGATTATGTATTTAACAAAAAAAATTAATTGATATTACAGTGTTCATCTGAACATGCTGCTACGATCAGCAGAAACGGATTCGTTGGGAGAGTTCGAGCCACCGTATTTTAGCCTGTTAATTGAGTGGTCATTTTCTACTAGATCTTAGTTATCTGTTCTGAAAGGATAAACCAAACAGACGCTGTTCTTTCTCAGTATCGGTATTTAAGCTTTCATTACTAATTTTCGATTTTATGCGTGGGCCCAACTAGAGAAGAATGTATTAAGAAGATTCGTTTACTGTAGTTGAAACATAACATTTAACTGAATCAGACTCTGAAGTTCATAAAATCGGAGGCGTATTAAATTCGATTGCCCACCTAGATGCTCTCGACGTGTGCAGATAGTATCATCCGAAATAGATACCCTGTCTACCTCTACCGAAGTTCCGGGTAGCGTTTAATGTCATTATATATATTAGGACAGTAACACTCACGTTTAAGTTGGCTGAGGAACTTACCCGCATTATAAATACAATAAGAAGAACATGCCTCTACTACACAAATGGAACTTCGATCGTTTACAATTTTTTCATGGAGATTTTTTTGTTCGGTAAAAATATGTTTTCAGTAGCAGCTATCAAAAGAATTATATGATCACTATGTATATAGGGACGTATCTGCATCAGTGGTGAAACATTTTGCTAGGTGGTTCTTAGCTAGTACGGCGTGCAAATTTAGAGATGGTGTTTGTCGTGGACATCGATTTCAACTGGGCTGGGTCCGGGTTGAAAAATATAATTTCACTCTGAGCTCTTATGCTTCTGTCAATTTAAATTTCACTACCGAAATTTGCTTGGTATGAATAATTTGCTAAAAGATCAGAGCTCGTTATGCGGCTAAACGGACAAAATGAAGCTAGATTTTTAAAAAGTTGGATTTTCTTTTATATTTCATAAAGGGCTAGGGGTGGGAATGTGTAATTCTATCAATAAGTCTTGTTTTACCGCAGCCTAGAGAAACAAAATAATGCGTCCGTTATCCGATCTGAACTACATTGTCTAATAGTAAAATGGTCAGAGTTAATCAAAAAAAATATTTTTTTACAACCATGTAATTTACCTAAGGATCAGCGCGATATATTAGTGAATATTAATCACAAAAGAGTTTCTCATTATTACCAAAAAGTTATTATGCTGCATTTTTTATAGTTCAGCATTTGACAGGTACACCGTTTATAAAATGCTGATAAATAGTAGTACGAAGCTCTTCTCAATTCATGACATGTTCTAGCATTGTTTTAAAAACGTTCTATGTCTCTTTTTGATTTCTGCATTGTTAACATTTACAACAGTATGATGATTTCCAGTCACGATACATAAGAGAGGGAATTCCCCCCCCCCCCCCCTTTAGCGCTTTTTAGGCTACTTTGGCTTTATGAACGCGGTTTATTTTCTGTACAGAAGTGACTAGTTCACGGATGTTTATATTCACATACCGTTTACCTCAAAATTTATGTTTTTCTAGCTCAGGCTAGATTCATGTTCATGTTCATGTGATGCAGAATTCCACGACAAGGAGGTATGTCACAAAAACACCTCTATCTCTATGCTTTATAAACTTCCTTTTGGGTAGGCCGAACTGTCGTCAGCGCCCAACGAGCTTTGGCACTAAGTCTTCTTGGTGCAACCACTTCTCACCTTGGTAAGCTCGAGAGGTATTAGGTCATCGTTTGTAGAGAAATTCGTGCTCAGGTTCCAAGCATAATTATGACTAATGCTGCGCGACCCGACAAGGCAGGACCTTTTGGTAATCTTGTTGGCAAGCATTAACCAATCACATCGGCATGATATACCATCTGTTTTAATCATTATCATGGTTATTTCCTGCGTTAGTTTGCCATTTCATCATATTAAGTTTCAATGTGTGTATACACGTTTGATAACCCATTTTTATACCCTTGTGTTAATTATGCACATACAGAAGAATTGCTTGATCCTTTCTTTAAGAGAACGAAATTCCCAGATTCAGCGCTATAGTTGCTGCCCAAGCTGGATATTCTGCAAGCGTGAAACCCATTTAGGTGAGAGAACAGACTCTCAAATACCTATGCGTATACCTAAATTGCTTCCGTGCAAGGTCTAAACGCTATTCTAAAAGTCTAGCTATTCTAGGTCTAAAAGCTATGTATTTTTTATACAATTCTTCTGCCTGCAAACCCTTTTTGCTTCTTTCGTACCGTTGTGTCGGCTAGTCACCATCCAAAATGGGAGCTACCCCGTCTTTAACTACCTGCCCCAAGCCACTGGCATCAAATTTGGGAGAGTGTGTGCAGTCTAACAGTTACTATCAGAGGGTGAAGTCTATCATCTTGTAGCTATTCACTTTCAGGCGGTGACTCCCTCTTGGCTCATTTGCTCGACGACAATAGCCGCCACCTTTCTCTTTATTTGCTTTTCCTCATCACTTTTCGTGTTTGTGTCTGGTCTTTATCGGCATAGGAACAGAGTTAGCTGGGACGGAAGATGCAGCGATGCGCCGGCCTTGTCAGGTTATAGCCTCTTTACCCGGCCTGCTCCATCATTCTGTCTTTACCTACTCTGCCACGGCCGTTTCGCTCCTGTGTACCGTCCGACGACCGGCGGCGCCGGCTCAAAGCTCAGCGTGAATCAACTAAAACTGCTTAATGTGCGTCATCATCGACGTCAGCATCAAAAACGAGCTCATTGCGATCATGACAACAATTACTACCCATATAGACATAATCACAATCATCGTCATTTGAGAGTTTCTCAAAAACGTAAACTATAGAAGGCGCTATTGCACGTAAAAGGAAGAAATAGCCAGTGTTTCTACCTGTACTTTTCAGATGGCTGACCCATCGCTGGCGTTGTGGTCGACATCGGTCGTCTCAATGCAATGAGAACGCTTTTACCGCTGCTGTTGCCTTTAACGCCACCGACTACGTTGAAATAGTGGCCCGGGTCTCTCGGCGGTACGTGCATGGGACAGTCAGTGGCAATCTCACTTGCCTTTCTGCTAACATAGCAACACCAGCCATGACGGCGCTCGTTATGCGGTAGCTAGCTCATAGTCATGATCCACCTTTCTCTTTTATTAACGAGCGGGTCTCGTTCGCTTGTCCACCCCTGCTGTCCGGAGAACAGTGATATGACGATACTAGCCTACTCGCGTGTCAGAACTTCCTTTTTTCAGGCTTCTCGTAGTAGTCCCGCCACCCCACCCTTAGTCACAGCGGGTCATGAACCGTATCTTTTAATCTTGGCTCCTAACCTCCGCCGCTCACTAAGTCGCCTAGAAGGTCTGCAATATAAAATTCTGTAATGTATTTGTATAGTAGATTCGGTTGAGTCGGTAACGTACTTGCCTACTAATCTAAAGGAAATGTAGCGATATTGGACGTAAAACTCGACACATAAAGATTCGGTTGAAGAGAAAGCCGTTCGCACCCGATAAACTAGGTGACATTGCAGTGGAGCGCGTTCAAAACTTCTAATAAGCATTGGACCTTCATTGCGTTGCAAGTGCCGTCCAGACCACGACGGTATGCGAATCGGAGTAGTGCGTACAATGTATGCATTATGAGTGCGAGACCATATGTATTGCAGAAGCAGAAATCTCCACTCTATCTGCGTATTTCCACTAAAGTATCTTGCCGCTCGTTCGCTCTGTCATTTAGCTATTAAGTGGACTGATTCTCGCACGTATCCGTTAGGTCCTAACCGCACACAGGGCACCGTCTAGCCAGGGACTCATGAAAATATTTATAAAATGGCCTGCCATTCTAGGTCATACGCTATGCGTATTGCTAGGGCATACACACAATGCAGCTACCTGATGGAGACTTCCAGCCGCTTTCCGCTGTTTAAGACTATATCACACAAAAAACACCTGTAGTCCCTCTTTGTTTCGGCTGGTTCTCTTTTAGCAGGCAAGTGTGGGACACAAAAGGAGCAGAAGGAAGAATAAAGGAACCCGACCAACTAGACAGCCGGAACTAACTGCGACAACGTAAGGATCAGGAAATTTAGTTACCCTGAGTGAATATTGTGTGCTAGATCGTATACTTCACGTTCATCAGAAGTAAACATATTGCTCTTTGATAGAAGTTGGTTTTTCTGTCGGCTTCCAAGTTCAAACTTTCTACTAGTATAGGAGCGTACATGCGCAAACAACTAAAACTGTGCGCTTTTTCCTAACACTACAGCTAGTTACGTAGTGCCAAAGACGCGCCACAAACGTGACTGAGAGACGAGACGACAGCGGTAGAAATGGAGCAATGGCGAGGGTTAAAAGAAACACAGAAGCTAACAAAGATCAACACTCGGCACGAAGTGCTTAACTCATTAGCCATTGGACACATATGACTATGATGGTATGCCCTGAGCGATATCCGTAACGATAAAAGCGGTTTATCCATATATTATATCAACAGCGGCAGCAGACTTCGTATCGCGTTGCTCAACTCTTACACTGAGTCGTTCACGTTACAGCCATAGTGGCAATGAGAAATGTGCGAATTTACTTGTAACCGTTTTTACCATGAACTATGTGACGGAGAATCGTATTCACATTATATTAGGATTTTTCGCCGAGTAACGGATAGTACATAATTGTAGCCTAGGCCTTCTGCGGAGAAGATTCCAGTCCAATTATTGTTGAAACGATCATAAGCCACCACCTAAATAGCGGAAAGCTCTAATCGGCCGTAGACAAAACGATCTAGCGAAACACACGTTTGCGATTGCAAAGTTACGTCTAAAAGGAAAACAACATAGGTACATGTAAGTACAGCGCAACAGGAACTGCCTTAGAGGGTGGGACCTTTACTGCTAAAACGATATTATACAGAATTAAATTGAATGCGTTAAAGTTCTGCTCCGAAAAGTGTCCCACAGCCATCGGAACAACGGAGGTCCTTACTTCTTAAGTACGATCACCGATGTTCCTTGCAGTGATGTTGTAAAATGCCTATAATAAAAAAAAGAGCTCTGCAACGAAAGCGATTGAAGGAAAAAATGAGGACTTTGTCCGGCCGTCGTAGACCCTAAGATCCCATCCAAGTCAGCAGGTGGATCAGGGCAAATCTCGATAGTCGAGAAGGTGGAGGATGACAAGAGAATAACAAGGAGACTGATCTATCATAGAAAAACAGGAGGCAGCATCTTAGCAAATAAAATAACACTTGCTCGGTTCAAGAATCACTTCGAAGTGATACACTTTAGTAGCCAGCCAAGTCGCGTAGTTTCCTGGAACTCTGGGATTCTTAGTCTGAATTTACAGAGACAACAGACATGTTCTCTGTGCGTTCCAACGGGAAACAGACCGTTTCGTTTTTAAATTTTTAGCAAATCGTCGAACATAAAGCAGGCCGACTCAAATCATAAGCTTGTCAATTTCAGCAGTCTGAAATATATTTGAATGTGGGGTATATTTAAATGAATCTTTTATGTAGCCTTTAAATTAACCACTGCAGATTAGGCATACGGCTAAAACTAATTCATTGTAATGGATTCACCACAATTCAACGACTGCCTTTCGGACACGAGATGAGGCCGATCGAAGTCAGGCGCTCTGTTTGATCGCAATTAAGCAGCATAGCGAAAACGTGTAATAAAGAATAAATAAAGAGATAAGCGAAACGCTCGACTTCGGTTCTAGTAGAGTAAGCTCCTGGATTATACGTTGATGTTGTCGACAACTGACAGTCGTCTGCTAGTAGGCTCATTACGAGGGGAATGAAGCAGCGAGAATAAAGGACTGAAAGTGTACAATGTTAAAAGGCGCAGACAGAAAAAAAACTAGTTACCCTGCGACATAAACTAGTCTCAATAATGGCGAAGTCGCGTCGTAAACAAGGTCATGTGCTAATATCATAAGTCATCACATATTTCTATTTAGAACACACTGCATAAACTGCACGAGAAGTGTCGCCTGTTTTCCCGTGTTAACAACAGCAGCAAGAACAAACAAAATTAACGCTATCGCTGGAAAGTTTATTGGATCGTATAGTGTATCAACAGAGAAAATAACGGTCACTATATATCAGGTTGTCGAAAAAATATTGACCGTTTTTCTAGCCAGATGGTTTTAAAGTTACATATTTGCGGCGATAGCCTTTACTCAAGGTAGGACGCTTTAAGAATCATGGAAATTTCTACAGCGATTCACTACATTTTACAACTGCATGGCACAGACGCTACTAGGTCCTATAAAAAGTGTGTGCTGTTTATGATCAACCCAAAGATAGGGTTGTCGTGTTTATTCTGAAAAGCGGACTACATAGGGTAATAGTATGCAAACGATAGAAAACAATATGCCTCACAATCTGGACAAAAGCGGAAATTCCCACAAACAAAGAGGGTGATTCTATGTGCTTCATGGGATGGGAAGGGAGTCGTACATTGCCACCTGACAAAAACGATTGATTCGGGCTTCTGTTGTTTATTTAGGACCTTCCACCATTAGACGATTATCTGTTTCGGTTTCTGTAGGAGTCCTTTTATGGCGTTAAGTTAATTGCAAGAAAGGTGGCAGAAGGTCATTGATTGAAATCATGCATATTTAGTTTACTAATATTATTTGCCGATATTTTCTTTAGTTTCAGGTTAAACGATACATGCTTCTTCGACAAGCCAATATATATGTATATATATATTGGCTTGTCGACTATATATATATATATATATATAGTCAGTAAACGTCTAAGCACACAGATGGTAGACAGTGCCCCGAGAGAACACCGTAGATCACAACTCTAGGAGTAACACAAACTTCGGAAGTCTCTCACGGATTGGGCAAACTGCACTTTGTATCGTTGGATGCCCTCCAGGGCGTTGGCTGTAGTAGGCTGCATAGGTTTTTGTTAGGGAAAATGTTCTGCACAGCAGCCTAGCGGAAACAAGTCGGTTACGTAACTAGAAGCATCCTACATAAGCAGACACACCAAAATGCAGTCCCATCATCACATGCGTCAACACAGAAGACTTAACGGGTATAGGACATTAAACCTAATTACCCTCACAAACAAAAGCACACCCGACAAAGGATTGGCAGAATAGACCCGACTTCACTGGTTGCGTGGCACGCCTACGACGGCGGGACTCAGCATGGCTAACCTGCATAAGGTTGATCAGACGAATGCCTAAAAGAGTAGTTGCATAGGCACTTGATACCAGACATTGGGGGAAAGGCAGATGGCCAAAGAGGACTAACTAAATAGTCGGTGGGATGAGGGAGTACTGAACTGCAAACTGTGTCTTCTAAAAACAAGCAGAGAGGAACGTAGTATTCAATTCGAAAGTTTTTGTATTTTGTTGTCGTCTTTAAGCTCGGCGGCATAACACCCATAGCCCCTTACCGTTGGCCTCTAACAGATACAGAAATTTCATTAAAAAATATAATATTTTCGCAATTTGTATCGTTCGTGGTAAACTGTTATTTTTTGTGGGAGATGAAGCAAGAAGTTACAAGGCATGCTTATCACAGGACACGAGTTAGTTATGAAATGCATAAAAATTGAATAGCCGTTAACCTGAGTTCTAAACGATGCTACGTTTTCTGTGCTTTTTCATATGTAAAAAAATTTAAAAAGTAAATCAGTTTTTTCGAAACATCAGAGAACATCTGATCGTCTAATACGTCATATGTTTTAACAATTTTCTTTAAAACATCGAGCCCTGCCTGTCGATCGGTTCCTGTGATAACTTGGCAGGTTACGTATTTGCCTGCTAGTCTTAGAGATACGTTGTGGCTTAGGTTTGAACCCGGGCATAGACAGATATCGTTTTACCCTGAGGACGATTCGTACGGTAGAATAATACCTAACGATGCTATTGGATGTGTTGATGGAAACGGGAACCAATTGCTAAATACATTACTTTACACTATGAGATAAGAATAAACCACTATAATTGCACAAATGCAACTTTTTTTTAACGAACTAGCCTAAATTTAAGTAACGTAAGTTCACTCTCAAATTTTCTTTCAAGGAACTGAAACGTATTTATTGCTTGCGCGCTTATACAGATGGTAGCATCGTTTGGTCAACTACAATCTGCCGGAGGCAATGGCGCAAGATCCCGTGACAGATTTTCTCTTTACTTAGGAGATGTTGTAACTTAGAGCAGATGTCACACTAGTAAAATCATTATAGGCAGGACGCATTTTGTGTGGTGCTTAAGGGAGAATAAAAGGCCACGTATGAAGTATGAGAGGACATATAATTCGAATTTTACGTGGTCGAATAAATATTCCGTCTCAAAAAATACGAGTCTTATAGACGCGCTTTCGATTCTTGCATTGCGAGTTTCACGCAAACTTAAGCGTTGCCAAAGTGTAGTTCCGTAAATAAACCGGATTTTATATTGTGTTTTAGTATTCATCTTTAGTTAGATATCGAGTTAGTATTTTGTCGACCATAACGAAAGTAAAAAATATTTTATGGTCGCATTAAGCTCAATGCTTCGACAAACGTAATTAGTAATGCTGGGGCTATGTGTTTAAAGGGTGTATTTATTACTCGTGCTAACAAACTATTGTTGGACCCGACTTTTCGACATTGCCTGTTTCGTCGCCTGCCGAGACACGATCTTCGCGTGCAACGATTACACAGCCAGTGGCAAAAATAACTATGCGAGAAGAGTCCATATGTGATAAGACGGGTACGCACACAATGGCATCAGCGCTTGTAGCAAATTGTGTCTTCCTTCACTCTGCTTCAAGCAGTACAAAATGCTTGTAGAACTACTAGTACAGGATCATTAGAGGTGCTATTTAGAGCGTATACGAATTAAGCATAATACTCCGATTTTCTACTATTCGCTCGAACTGAAACATTAACTACGTGTGGTGTTAATAAACGTAGCGGTACGTAGTAGGGTACGTATACTTTAGGGTACTACTATAGTACTTTGCCAGGGGCTGATCAGATAGCTTTGTCTTATGATAGATCGTCACGTTTCTATCCTTAATCGCGGTAACTGTGTCACGTGCATGCACGATAATGCGACCTAGTGTGTCGATGACATTGGACGCGAGCAGACGACTAAACCATTTCCAAGATTAAAGAGTATCTCTGTCTATACCGAAAATATGGCCCACCTACTTTTCTTTTCTTGATTCATTTGCATATGGGCAGGGTAGCCCAAAATGGTATATTTATAAAGAGGCTGCTCTCGCCTAAAAATTTGAAAACCCACAAAAGTTTTAGATGGATTTTTCATTGTATAAAAGAAATATGACGCAAAAAAAATGTCAGCTCCTTAACACATCCCATGGAACACTGTGTAATAAAAAAAATCAGTTTTATTCGTAACGTGGTTATGTAACAAAAGAGTTACGTCAATAGCGAAAGCATCAACTTTTCTGCCATCTCTGTGTCATCAGGACTAATATGCTTTCCGCAGCCAGAACCCACATGCGCGCCTTTAAAATAATCAAGCAGTTTCGTCTACTCCGCCATTGTATCGACTGGCTAAATGTATCAAACCTGCCATATTATATAAAAAAAAAGTTCAAATACGTTGAACTTCACGCATAAGTGCCCGATCCCCCGCCTGACTATCTGCCCAATCCGATCAAGCAGCTGCTTCTAGGTCATTAATAAACTCTCATTAAGCCAAATCGAAATGTGTACGTATTATCGTTATAATTCACTACCTCAACAACTTAGATATTTGGAACTAAATAAAACTAGGTCCGCGGTTTGCGCTTGTGTCGTCATCAAATCGCTTGAACTCTCGTCTTCTTTTTTTGTTTCTCTGTCTCTTTCTTGCACGCGAACATGTTGTTGGTATTGTTGTTAATACTAGCCTGTTTGTTGGGGTAGCACTTGCATCTGGGTGGGCAAAGAGTGCTGGGGGCAGCAAGGCTCTTGCTCTGCCCTACGCGTCCACTGCTGTTTTCGTCATGGCTATTTGAATTACTTGAGCTGGTTCCGGCGTTATTCAAAGTCATTGAAGCTCCAGTAGAGCTGCTCAGAGTCCCGAGTAGAAGACAGACGACGAGGGCGAAACCTGGCCATCTGCCTAGCCCCATTCTAGCCGACCATAAGGACGTCAAAAATGTTCCACAGCGTAGCAGACAAGATCGGTTGTAGCGCTGCCGCTGCTGCTGCCGTTGTAATTGTGGCTGCTGCTGATGCTGTTCCTTTTGTATTCGTCGCGTTTGACCATCAAACGTCAAGCTACGTATTCTATCAATGACGCTTCCGTCACTACAGCTGCAGAGGCGGCCGATGTTCTTGTTGGTGTCGCTGTTTCGGCTACTCGCGCGCCCTCTACTGTCATGGTGACCTACTACTGCCGACGGCATTATACAGCAGTGACTACCTGGAACAACAATTGACAAGGGGATAGTGTAAAGTGTTAACATAGTGAATAGGAATTAACTCGGTAATTATTCCTTATTTTTATCGTAGTACTTCTTCAGTAACTTCTTTTCTTTTATGATGAACTATGGTCGTATACGAATAGCTATCTGTACCATATGTAATATCACATAGGACGACGCAAGCCTCACGGCCAACTACTATTACTTCCGAGTATTGTCTTTCACGCGTGATTAATTGGCAAATAAAAGGTTTCTTATAAAAATATGCATGTCCTTGTGCGAATAGGTTTCCTCTCACATTTCTATAGGTCAAGAACAGCACTAACATTCGAGAAATAATCTTCTTTGAAGCAGTACGTTTGTTACAATGCTCTATCTCTTTTCAGTTCGGTAATACGGACTTCTTATTATTAGTATTACATCCTGGGAATGGCTTCCTATCACTCCCTGACATGTACGACTCTCGTGTAAGCCAAGCATACAAAAAACATTTATAGCGGAACGCAGCACCTGTGCTGCAATGAATTTATATTGAAGGCCGTAAGGTAACTTAGAAATATGGACGTAAAGTTACAAAACGTAAAGTAGCCTTAATGTTTGGAGCAAAAACTAAAGGCATTGTTCTTTTAGAGGGACATATCTGTATTCTTAAATGCTGTAATTGAGAAAATAAGCCAATCGAATACTATTTTAATCAGACCAAAGGGAGATAGATGATCGATGCGGCCGGTTAATGTTATCCTTCGCAAGTGAAACACTCCGGCGGAAGCGAAGCCTTGATTGAACATTGATTGAAAGATATGATTATGATTTCGCGATCGTATGGACGAGATAAAACATAAGACCATATTTTTTAAGCGAATGAATATTAATGAGAATTTTGCCTAGGTTCTGTCTTAATTTTTAAGTTGAATGTTCAACTTAAGCTAATAGTTGCGTTCAAAGGAATCGGTTAACCATTTAGGATCTACTAAAAGTCTGGTAGGATTTGCTTCCGAAAGAACCCTTAGTGCCGAATACTATAACGTTACATCGATTGACCCAACGAAAATGATTCCATCAAATTTGAGTTATGTTTAGAACAATGGCTGGAACTAACAGATCGAAGCTCTGTCATTTCCATAATGTCTGCAATAAGAAATTTTATTGTTCTAGGCTCTTAAGCATTGCGCTGGTAGAGCAATATGGATTTGTGTAGTAACGTAAAACACGAATCTTTCGGACAATTTCAAAAGTTAATGTTTTAAGCATGTTTAGATAAAACTAAGTATTTTTGTCTAAATTTTAGAAAACGACACTAAAGTTAAGTTTCGCTTCTAAGGTCCAACATTTATTTCTGTAAATAGTATAATATAGTTTGCTGGATTTTTTATATGTCTACGATTATTGAATATAGCTCGTTATGGGTTATATAGATGAAATACGTTTTAGATTTGAGGAATACATATAACTTTCTTTTATCCACATAGGTTGTATAATATCTGTGAGTAGATATATAGGTATCTATTTTTGTCTCCATTGAAAACGATAGCTTTATGAGATATTGTTAGTTATTACGATTATTGCAATTACTCCTAATAGGATTGGCTTTTTATTTACTGCTGCCTATGTAACTAACTAAATTGATTTTGCAGCTTGAACTCTTTGCGACCCAACCAGGTTGATTAGTTCTCAGTTTGGTGTCATAGCTATTGAGCCCGTGACGTACAGGTGCATCATAATGCAACGAAACGCTATAGGCTGATTTCGTCGAAGACGAACGAACACAATTCACAATCAAATTTGCTCTTTATTTTTTCTGACTTTTTCCGGGCTAGATCTAAATATGACAGGAGCTTTCTAGATTTTTCAATCAATATACTAAGTTAACTAAGTTGCTTGTCGGATCACAAAGTCCATCGAGGAAAGCTGTCCCCTATGAGAAGTCCGCACGGCACGTGTTCACTGATAGGACCCTGATGAGCTACACCAATGGTGCTACATAACCAAAGGTATTCTCTCATAAAAATGAGCGTAACTACGCTTTGCGTTGTTCAAGAACTATGAGAATCAGGGACGAAATCGGTAGAGTATTGTAAGAAGCAGAACCAGTGCGATGCACACCGGTTTATTTTCCATGGCTCGACTGTAAATCTTATTGGTAGAGAAAGCATTGAAGTATACGCAAAGTAGCAAAGGCATACAGGACTGTAGAAAAATCATAGGTAGCCAAAATATTGCAGGTGCTTGGCAATGGTCTCGAAATCTTACTAGTGAATAAAAGATCAAGTTAAAAAGGCAACGCTTTTAATATAAGGTCATTTTTTATGTCTAAGTTGTTGTAAATAGGAACAGGCGACAGGCTGACATCAGGCGTCTTCCTGATAAAAGCAAAAGAAGAAAGTCAAAATAGAGCAACTTTAACAACTCTGTGTAGTTTAGAATGCCATATTAATGAGGCGAAACGAGACTGCTTAGCTATTCTTGACTAACCGGAATATCGGCAGCCGAACTCGTTGAGATATAAAGGTTGTCGAGTTGATCCTTCTATGAGGCGTTTTCAGATTCCCTCAAAATCTCCGCTTTTGTCTCCTATCATCATGTTGATAGCTGGTTTCCAAGACACAAAGCACTCCTGTATAACCGCCGCATTGTTGGTTCTGTTGCCGCCATATAGTCCTTCGAGATAGTAGGATCCTCTTACGTAGCACTCCTTCTCTACATGTATCCCTTGCTCCTTTTCCTTTTCGCATCACCACCTCTCCTTCATTCTGATCCTTCGTTCTATTTATTTCCTGTGTCTATGTTTTTTTTTTATCTGTTTTCCCTATTGAACTTTTTACTTTTCCCCTGAAGATATCCAAATAGTGTGAGAAAGTCGGAAACTGCGCGAGTGCACCTTCACTTGTTGGAGGGTGTCGAGCACAGGAGAACGAGTCTCCTGGGGCGAATTCTCTACCGCTCGGCTAGTTTCGTAGAGCGAATCCAAGGGCTGAAGAATACGTCGGGAAAAAGAGGACAGACAGGTCCGCCGTTGTCGTTCAGGTCGCAATGACAGCGGAGGGCGCTACCTTTCACACTCGCTCTTGCTACCAGTGTCACCGCATCCACACGACTACAACCACTATCGTAGTCTGCTCTATTGAACAGCCGCATCAGCATCGGAGACAATTTTGCGCAAGCAATGGAAATGAGCGAGCCGACTAGATAAAGCAAGCAAAGCAAAGGAAGCAAAAGCTTCCTGTTAGCTAGCCGATATTTGGGTGGCTATGGCTTTTAGGCTATGTGTCTTCGGCGGAATGAGCGACGGGGTCGGAGGAACAAGCGGTCATGGTTGTTGATTTCAGTGGCAAACAGGAGCCAGGAAAACCTCGGAATTTTCACCGCGTCACTCGACCGATTTATGCTTACTTCAGCGCTCATGAACCGGACAAACGAGAGTAGGGTTGCGTGCAAAAGCTTAGCTCACCTTTTTTCTCGTTTTTATGTTCGGCCCCTGGATCCTAAGCTTGGACCATCTCGAAAAGCGCAGCAGTCAAACAAAACGATGAGACGAACAGAGGGGGGTTGATTCTTGAGTAGATTTCCTGGGTTAGCAAAGCTACGCAGATGGGGAATACAGATCGAAAAAATTCGCCAAGCTTTTACTTCTTGGCTAGCAGTGACTCACTATATACGGTAGGAAAACACAAGCAGTGGTTATAAAGAAAAGACTGTAGAAGAGGACCTTCCATCTGACGAAGAGCAGCAAACCACAAAGAAGATTTTTGAAAGCCGTCCCTGATTGGTGAACTTTTCAAATAGCACGATCGTGTGCATGTCTTCTTCAACATCAAATCCGTTATAAGCATGAAAAAATGAATCTAGTTGCAATTCCTTAACAAAGAATTTGAGATCCCAAATTTCGATATGTACAAGGGGTCGTGTACACTTCAGAAAGTGGACAAGCCTGAAAAATTAAAAATGTACGAGTTTTCAAAATAAAGCCATTGCCTATTATATTCTTAAACTGAAAACACTGGGGATCTCTATGTTATGAAAACTCGTGTATACTGTAAAGTCTGTTCAAAACACGAAATTGTTAAATTAAAAAAAAAAATTGACCTACGTAATATCTCTATCATATCTTTATTTTTTTTTTAATACTCTAATGGCCAGAAAACGATTCGATTCAGCTCCTTCGACGGAAAATCTATCGAAATCCATTATCAGAGATATCTTAGCCCTAACAATTGAAAAGTTTGTGCCCGTGTACACAGAGAATATACGCCCGTGAGTCGATGTCCGTCTGTTTCTTAGCAAAGTCGCATGGCTCTATCTCACACTATCGTGTTTACTCACGTTTATGCCAATTCGTACGTAGAATATCGCGGCCTATTATGGCGATATGTCCAGTGTCTATACTGTACTTGAAGATGGGAGAAACAGGCTACGAGATGATTGCCGTTATGGCAAATGGTCCATCAGCAAATGAAACAGCTCGCGTGCCTACGTACCGTTCAGCCATCAGCGGTTCAAGCAATCGTCCTTCATAACACAACCAGAGTCTCATATATTATAGCCTATTTCATAGTCAGACAAAAGGGTACGCAGTTGCTAACTGTGTGGGGCTGCAGGTACAAGCTTACTGTAGAATGGGTATATGTAGCACTCGTTAGATGACGGACATATCTACTGAACTAATGTTCAGTATTCGAGATGGTGATGTGCCGTGACATGACGCGGAATCAACCTACAACCGGAAGCGAGTTCATAAATGAAGAGAACGAAACGAGATGAGAGGGAGAGAGCGAGAGAGAAACTGCCAACTCAATGCACTTATTATAATAATAACAATAATATTACCTCTTGCTACGGCCAGTCAGACAGTGTGATAGTTATAGCACGTACTATTATAGGCATATACCTTTATAGGCAGATAGCGGCTACTGGCGTACCACAGCCTTCTGCTTGATCAGGACAGACATCAGGTATCAAGTAACCTACAACGCACGTAGCAATGTCCAATCAACAAATATGTTGTGTGAGTAATAAAACACACAATATATTGTCGGAGTAACATTTAGTAACAACATATTTTCATTGGCAGAAAAGGGTGGCTAGATGCAATACCAAAGGCGTCAATCTGTTACGTTTACGACAGACTAAACTTGACTGGAACACGATTACGATAAACATTAAAAGAGTCTGTTGTCCAAAACCATTGTGAGACGTGTGTATTGCAGCAGAGGCTAACATCGCTGGAAGTCGACAGTGAAAGCAAATTTCAAGAATAAAAAAGCAAGAGGGGCAAAAAGGCAGCGTCGAAC
Source organism: Varroa jacobsoni (assembly GCF_002532875.2). Lineage (NCBI taxonomy): Eukaryota > Metazoa > Arthropoda > Arachnida > Mesostigmata > Varroidae > Varroa > Varroa jacobsoni. Next base: position 134,214 of record NW_019214183.1, on the reverse strand, counting down.
GTATACCGGCGCGTCCTTCATTCGTGACACGACCGACTGGCTATTGTCCCCAGCTGTCCTCTAGCTCATGTAATACGTAACTGCACGTGAGGCGTGCTTCGTCCATCCCAATCGGCGTCTGAATTAACTTACGCTCGGCTGCCCGTAAAATGAATTCGAAACCAGAACGAAAATCAAAGCAAAGTGCGCCACAGACGCGGCCTGTGGTGGCCTCGCCTGCCCTGCATTTGTAGCTCTCTTAGTTCATACACAAGCACACATGTACACGTTGATACATGTACAGCCACACAGGTAGTAACAAGTCGAGACATCCTCACGTTTCATATCACTACTTCTGGAGAGTGCGTGACAGCTTCCTTACAAGTCAGTCACTGATCCACAGGTTGCGCTCGAAAGATCGAAGAGCTTTCGATTTGGCAAAGTCTAGCCAACTTGTTTTGCTAACACGTTAGTACAGCACGGGTCGCCACGTCCCTGGATAAAGCCGAATGAGTAGACTTTCGTATACCTAACAGTAGGGTGCAATCTGTGAACGCAATACGTTGACAGAAGGTGGCCCTACATTATGTTTTGTAAGACTAATCAGCACGACAGATTAGGGAAACAAAGTAAGTGTAATGTAGTCGTTGCTAACCTGCATGCTAGTACAAGCACGCCAGCTCTCGATCTGGCAGTAATCTGGCAAGCAGTTGTTGATTGCAGCAAGATCGTTGTCAACCCGAAATAATGAGCAGATTCACATAAAGGTCTTCATTTACATTTACAGCCTGGAGTATCCTGTTGCGGGACAGAAAGTTGTAGCGCTACTACGACAAAAACGGCAATCTAACAATTAGGTCGTCGTTTTTTCCTGCGTAACCCTCTTAGATGGGCGGACAGGAGTTTGCTTCGCTCGTATAACGTGTGAGGGCACGGACATGAATCGCGTTTGACAAATAAGGATGCTTCATGTACCTATTTGCCAGCATCAAGCCAACAGCTAACGATATCTAAAAGCTAAAGGACACGCAAAAAAAGAAGACAAATCGTATTAACGCAGAACATCATTGAAGTTATTCATCATACGTGACAGCTGGATCTCCCGATTTACCTACATAAGCGCATATGGCGATCCGCTTTTTTACTATCACGCTAATAGTTGAGAGAAAAACTTGAGTTAGGGTCAGTATTAGCAAGATATGTTTGCGTCCGAATTTTTTTTCTATTACGTTGTTATTTAGGTTCAAAGATAGTTATTTGACAATTAAGTTGCCGTCTTGGATTTAGGACGATCGTAGTTTGTGGTAGCCTTTCTTTGCACGCATCTATTTGTTAACCTCGGAATCTAAATACATTGAAAAGATAATTTGTACTGTATGTGTTCTAGTAGTATATTTGTTGTACATATCTCGCTTCTGTATTTTGTTAAAATCAAACGCTATCGTTTTCGAGTATGATAGCACAATTTTCAAGAGGAGTATAATAACGATCAACGTCGGCCGGATATCTAGCGACTACCATCTTAAATCAGATCAATTCTGTTCTGAAACCCCTTTGAAAATGGCGATCCTAGCTCATCGCACTAAACAACGGGCTTGCACTCTTAACATGTTGCCTACTAATACTACCTATAGCGGTTTCGTGTAAACAATTGAGAGGACTTCGTTACGTAACAGTGTAAATACCACTTCCGTAATTACCGAACATAAAGTTTATTACAGCATTGAAAATATATCGATGGTCTCTGAAGCACTAAGCCCAGGGATTGAAGGCTCCCCCTTCTGTTGAAAATGACCTTGGCATCGTGTGAAATGCAGTTTTATTATTTAATACACCATTTCCCTAAAAGTGTGCTTCCAACATAAAGGTCAAGAGACTTAAAAACGTTTCAGTAGAAACCTATCTGTTTTTCTTTTTGACTAAAATATGGAGCCTTTATCAAGTATCATCGCGTTTCCAAGGGGATTTTCAAATGCAGTCATATTAAAGTAACGAGCTCTTTGTAACTATGCGGTAAGAGCATTACACTGGAACATTTACCGAGTTAGAACTATTTAGTATGCCACGACATAAAACGAGAGTTTTTTTTTTTTACCATGATTATGTCAGTGACATCTTATTAAACTAAATTCGAAGGCAAGTATGCAAAATGAGTTGGTGAAAATTTGCTTTATTTAATAAGTTAAGCTTCACTATTAATTGTATTTCTTCAAAGAAGGCAGTTATTGAAATAACATAACTAAGAACAAGCTATAAAAGTGAATGTAAGTAGCCATACGTCTTTAGTCGTAATGGTAATACAGTATGTCATAATGTCTAAAACATGACTCCCAGTTACACTATGTGTTCTAGCATACATTTCAGCGTACAGGCTAATACCATGAAAGAAACGACGTTAACCATCGATGCTAAAAATGCTTAAGGGTGATACAAAATTTATTTCATTAACTACGCATACATTTCTCAGAGCATCCGATTGCTTGATATCGTCTGATTTGTCTTTATTTTTTGAGTACATTTTACGTGAAATACTCTTATTTCGCCTTATTGTCGGTTAGACAAACGCCGCAGATCCTCAAACGAGTGTATTTATATTCTTCCCTTCAAATATAAGCAACACAATTTAATATTATTGGCCATATTGGTTTTATACAAGCTTTTTTTTTGCCGACCTATTTTGCAACGTAAATACAATTATTATTATCCTAGTGAAAATCGAAGTTATGAATTAGCTACATAGGTAATCCTCCCCACTGAAGTACACATGCAGATAGAAACATATCCGGAAATAGAATCTAAATTCAGACAGTATTTTATCAAAGGGAGGATTGAGCGAGAAAGACAAACTTTTCATCCTGTTTCGATCCATTGATTAAAATGTGATCTATTCTATGTTTATACCACGTACCAGCCTAGCCATCTCGCACTGACAGCGCAAGCGGAGAAGGTTATACTTATATAAAATTGGGGTTTGTCGAAGACGAAATCAAGGAAAGCACCTCTGGCCTCGAGCAGAAGACCACTAGCACGTAGTAGTAGCATGACACGATCAATATCTCACGCGTACAAACAGGGAGATAACAGTACAAAGAGAAGCCCCCAGCGCCTGGCTTTTTCTTGGCTTGACGGAAACGGAGGCCGCGTTGGTAACATAGCCCTACTTTTCTATCATCTGTATGACAGTTTTACATTGACTAAGCTGCATCTAGGCCGGAACTCTTTGCGGCTGCCACTGCTGAGCTGCCGACATGGGCTCACCCATTCAAAGGCTAATCTGCTACGTAAAATTAGCCACCCCTAGAAATAGCTAGTTCTATAGATATCCAGTGACTAAGAAGTAGAAGGACTAGACTAGCAACAGTGCTGATAATAACGTAGGTAGCCAAAAACGTCTAGGCGGAGTACCCATTCCCTCAATAGTCTGCCTACCGTAGACGCACACAAATGATGGACAGGGATTAGTACAATGAACGGCTTGTAAAAAAGCTGCAAAGGCTTTCGCTATCCGATTTTATACTCCGGATGCAGACACCGATACGACAGGCATGTAGACGCGGGAAAAATCAATAGCTAACCAACGGCGAGATTCTATTTGAAATACCTAAAGGAACGACACGAGGAGCGAATGACAAGGTGAAACAGCGCCTTCAAGAGCCGATATTACTGAATCTACGTTGAGCTATACTTTTTGTCGGCAGGATTTGTAGTACACACACAAATATCCATGGATAGACTCGGATTATACCATCGAGTTCTAGTAATTTTTCGTTTTTCCGATATAAACACATTCGAGGCAAATAGGGGCACGCTTTTCACGTCACGGAACACAGAGTTTTATGATCACTGCGTTAGATTGTACCACTTACTAGCAATATAGCCCATCGTGGAACCTCTTGCGGAACCGTCGACTGAAGGTCGATCCAAGGCAGCGTCTCGCCTGGGTAACGTCGCCCAATCGTTAGGGTTGGTTTTCTGGGTCGAAAAACTCACGAATATCGCAACTAACGGGTTTTCTTAAAACGTTTCACGATCGTTGCTTTCGTTTTAAAAAGACATCGTATCTTTGCACAGAAATTTTTTTTCGTCCCGCGAATGGTAATCTCTCAGTTGGTCACTGACCCGGACAAGGCACTTACATAAGATTGTTTCTGCTTCTGCCTATTGCAGTACGGCAAAATATTACCGTGACACACTACCACGAGTACCTGAAAACAATTCGAACGCAGCGAACGTCCTTCTGGCAACACGTTATGGATGTAAGCCGCTTATGAGGGAATACTTATTACTTCGAAAAAACAGTATACGGTCCAAAAAACTGTGCTCCTGTCAAATCATCATTGTAAAACGCATCATACGGTCTACTTTGAAATTTCTTTGTAGTTTTTTCTTTAATATATTATATAATTGTTGGCCGCAATTCTTTGCAACAATCCTATGAGATCGATTCAAATCACGGCAATGAACAGGCCGTTGATGAAAGACGACAGCTAATTTTCGCTACAAATAATCAAGTAAAATCTTTTATTACACTTAAATATTTGAGTGTTATTTTTGTCCATGCACACATCCTCCACAAATGAATAGTTGTAGTTGGCGATGTATATTCGGTTAGATTTTATGCAGAATTTGGGGGGTCACCTAGCAGGACAGATTTCAGTCTAGCTTTCATGAGCCGGTCGCCGCACTCCGCACGACATATGGCCGAATGCCCCTTGAACTTAGTCTAGTTGTGTCCAGGGACAGCCACAACCGTTACTACTTTATACATGCAGTGTCTGCCAAGCTTCAAAGTTTTTTTTTAGACGCCGAAACCCCCCTCCCTAACGTTGCCGTGGCGTTCTCTTGCTTTCTAGTCAGCTGCCTTGCTCAGTTTAGATAGCGTCTTGGTCACTCTGATGGTAGAAGAGATCAGGGGCACAAGAAGTGAAGAACTTCTTTTTCACTCACTAACAAGCGCACACACAAACACAGCAGGTGCTGCCAAGCAAAGCAGAAAATGGCCAGCTACGGCTACTAACCAAGAAGCACACGAAAGCTTCCCCCCCTCTAGTCGCAACTCTAGTCCAATCTCGAATCTCAGTCAGACGTAGAGGTCGCCGTTGCTACCCTCGCCTCCCGTTGCTAAACGGGGTAGACTCAAAGATGCGCGATACCGCCTAGTGCACTGTCGTCTCTACTGTAGTACGAAGGCTGCCACCATGATTGGTATTGCTTCAGGCGGCTAGTAGTGGCAAGCACCGTATAGCCTCTGTCACGAAATCAAACGGATCTAGGAAAGTTAACTCTCACCATTTCATTCGATCCATCGGTGAAGCGAGTCAAAGGCCATCAGCTTGCAAGCGGCGGCACAGCTACGGCTGTCAGGGTCATTGGGGTAACGGACGAACGCCGAGAGCCAAGCAGCAACCAACGAACTGGAGGGCACTAAATTCTACCGTAGTAGAGTTATTGTTGCCACTAGCTTTGATCGTTTGAACGTCGCCTCGCTGTCTCACCGTTCCGCTTTCCCGATCCCTCTCGGCAATGGCTAAGCTATCAAAAGAGTTGGATTGCCATTCGTTGGCATTGCTGCATGGTCCGTCTGTCCCAACTCGACGTCAATAGCTGCCATTTGGTTGTCGGCAACGTCAGAGCCGGTGTCTGATCTGAAAAAGAATTGGTGATGGAAAGTCGTATCTTTTCTTTGCCAACGCGGATCGCTGACGGTATATATCGAGCATAAACCCCAATGACTCTCTCTCGATCTGTGTCACAAGAAAACGGGTAAACAGGAGTAAGTGGAGCTCAAGGGATGGCTAGCAAGTGAATACTAGAATGTGATCACGAAAATGTTCGCCATAACCTCTGAAGTCAATCAAGTCACAAACGTCGCCATTAGGTAGCTGTTTATTCGACTTATATAACGATCGCAGTCCTGTAAATTAGGTACGGTGAATGGACATGGTAGCTCGATGACCGAGCAGCTCAAAACGAAGTTATCGTGGCGATACCGCCAAAATCTATGCATAGCAAAACATTCATCATCTGTTGATAGTAATGCGTGCTATATGAAATGGAATCTTTTGCGTAAACATGTCCTGTATGCTGTACTCTACGGCGTAGTTAAACGGTATATCATCGCGCGCTTTCAGGTCTGTCTCCCTTATGTCCATCTGCATTTGACAGAGTGCAATAATGCTGTAGGCAAAAGATAGTAATGACAAAAACATTTATATGAAGGGAACAGTGCATGACCCCAAAATAATGAAGGGGCGCAATATTTTCTTCAAAAAAAAACGGACGTCCCGCTGAACCGATACGGAACCTCTTTTACAATGATCAGCATGAATATGGGAGCGTTAATGAAGGGAAAAAACCATCCATATGCGTCGCTGCAAGTTTATTCAACGAAAATTCTCGCTCAATTAGAACACTCTGTGTTTATGCAGGTATACCTAAAGCATATCTCTTGAAAGGTTTTTACCTATAGACCTATCTACAGCGTTAGAAGAGAGGCGTAAGAGACTAGACATGGGCAATAAAATAATTATCTTTTTAGCTATCCATTACACTAACATTGTAGCAGCTGGAAAATATCAAGAGTAAACAAGCCGAGTTTCTCTGTTAATGAGTTCCTCTATTTCCCTATTACACTAACAACAAATACAGTTTGGTTAGAGTCATTCATAGACTAGATGGTATCGTTTCCCCCTTCATATACATGTATCTAATGTAGTATCACTCGAATTCTTCATATGAGTTCCGTTCAATTCAGGACAAATATTTGGAGGTGCATTTAACGCAATATATATTCTTCATATAGTAAATTTGTTATTTTCAGCTAGTAAACTGCCCAGCAATAGTCGTCGCTGCCGTTATCAGGAAACGAGAAACCGCTGGCTAAATGGAAAAGCAACCGGCAATTCATACATACGTACCTATAATCTTTTTTCGAAGCATTTTGACTTCTGTTTTTTCGACTACATCCGAGCCGTTTGAACTATTCTAACCCTATAACCGCGTTAGTCTGACGTTAGGCTGACCTGTTTCAACTCCCTTTGCCTAAAGATAGTGTGAGAAAGGATTTGGGAACGAGGGGGGTTCTAGCCTGATGAGTGTTCCCCCACCTCGGTTGGCAAGCGCTCGTGTGAAACGCCGCAGGGCAATGCACTTGCTCGAAACTATGATAGAGAAAAAGATCTGGTGGAAACAGGGTCCTGGAAAGACTCAAACGACGACGACGCCGCCACTGCTATCGCAGCAGTGTAGTGTTTTGCTATGAGCCGTTCAGTCGCTTAAAGCAATCGTCCTTTTTCCATCTCTCTGAATGGCACTACCAACCACAAAACCCAAAAGTTCCCCTTTAACCGGCCATTCAGCCAGAATGCAACGAAGCTTGCCGACCGGCCGCAGCCAGACACTTGCCAGCGAAAAAAGCGTCTTGTCAGTTAGGGTGCGCGCCGCCCTGATCGCAGAGCGAGAGCTCGCGCAGGAAGAGAGACGGAATAACCTAAATTAAATGATAATTTTTATGCGGCACGGCTCCCTCTCTCCCGTGTGCTAACTCTATTGCGATGCTGCGAACGAAGTGCCCCCGTTTTACGCGGGTGCTGCCACCCCCAATTTCCTACTACTAGTCGACCCATTGGATAGGGATAGTATGTTGGTCGAGTCAAGATGCCGGCTCAAAGAAAAGCAGTGGATGCTCTCGCCACTACTGCGTGCCGCGTTCTCAATGAATTTCCAACAAGCCACGAGCAGCCGTTCTTTCTCCTGTTAGCGTACTTGGAACAAGGTGGCCGGCTGGGAAACGTTTCTCGTTTGTTGGCTTTATCTCTCAATCTCTTGTTTTTTCTGCGTTGTTCAGGAGCGTCGCAGGAATTTCGTAACGTCGACTTGCATACCAGTGAATCTGACTAACTTGCAGGTAGGCCACATTGGCTGAATAAAACGAAATTCATGCGGTTCCTTTAGCAGCTTTGCATCTAAAAAGGTGCGTAGAGCACTGACATTGGCTGTGTGTATTTTGCAGCTGTACAAATAATAAATGCATTAAACAAGACAGTCTAACAAGAACCAAATGATAGTGTGCGCCTGTTTAATTTTTGTTTTATGTTGTGACATCGTTGGTACCCTATCTGGCCCCGTGCGTCTATTATCACTGCTAGGGTTTCTAAATTTGCTGGCCATGCGAAGTCCTCACGGGCTCGTCGCTAGTTGAGCTATTTGGTGGATTCGATGACTCCATCCATCGCCTTCGCTGCCATTGATGGACTCAGCCTGCCATTGGCTGTAGGTCGTTATCAACGTCCTTTTTCGCAACTGAACTCTCTAAGCCACACGCTTCCTTTCACTTCTGTATTGTTGTTCTATTGTATGAATGTCTTTGAGCTCTTCAGTGATATCGAATAAACCCCCAACGCGCCACTCCGCCAGAAACACGCCGATGTTGCTCATAAATAGACTAGCTGAATTTTTTGTGCGTAGCATGCTTTTTCCGCATGGTTTCCATCACGTCTCTAATCCTGTACAATACATATGTGAATTAGTGCTGAACTTTGAAGACGTTGTTCTTCTGTACTGTTTATTTTAGTTTGTCTAGTCATTGCACAAGACTGATGCTTGGCGACCTAGGCGACATAGGAACGTGAAAATAGACACTTACATATAGTGGCCGGGGGCATAGATAAATCATGTTGTCTCTGAGAATACGCAGATCGCCCACTACGTCATTCAACCTTAACCTTGTATCATGCCGCTTCGGCAGCCGTAGAATTATGTACTCCCAATCTGGTGTGCACAAGAACCGCAGGTCCAGAGCGCAACTATTCATCTGCAATAACCGAACAATGCCTCGTGACACCTGCATACACAGTTGATGGATCTCGCTTATGGCGGTAGATTACTGTAGGCGCAAACGGTATAAGATCACCAGTACAGCCATTCAAGATAACAAGACTGCGAATAAGAACCAAAGAGGGCGAGGGTTTAGAACTACTTGTGCGCGATTGACAAGAAGAAAAGAGCAGGAATACTGATCAGGTGTAGTACAGTCTCGCCTATCATTAGAAGGATATCGATGAAAGATCAAGCTAGTCGGCTTAACAATGGCTTTTTAATAAAAGGGGATTCAGGTGAGCCCAATCACAAGGAAGTGCACAGAGAAAATTGTATTTTTCTGGAGAGCCGCTCGAATCTTCTTTGAATAGTTTTATGTTATGGATACATATTTTCCTTAGGCGAAAAAGCAGCTAGGGAAATATATTAATGCTCATTCTATAGTCATAAATGAGTAATTGTAAACAATGGACAAAGGTATTTTGTACATTAGGTGTACTTTGAAGTTACCTAAGCGTTAAAATGATGTAGTTTCTTTCAGGCTTAATGTTTTCTTTAAAAGGCAATTCTATAAATAAAACGTTCCAATGCGACCTATTAACGTTCTACTGTGCCACTGACTGACGTTCCGGTATGCTGAAGTTACCTCAACTGTTCTTTTAATCGTTTAATGAGACTGTTCAATTTTTTTTCTAAGCTGAACATAAAAGTGCACACTTGTGTAAAATGTGGCCTTATCCCTATGAAGAACGTTCCTTTTATTCATCTCGAAAACATGGGATTCAGGTTAGTGAACTTCATCCGTCGAATGCGGTTCGTACACTTCTATTTGCGTTACGGAATACTCAGCTGGCTGCCTTCTGGTGGTTCTGTCATATGAACAAAGCTTCGAGTAAAAATTTCCCGTGTGTAGATTTAGAGGGCTGCAAAACCAAAAACAAATGAAAGGAGAAGCAATTTACGTGTCCTTTCCATCTAAACAATACCTGCACCCCAAGGAACTTTCACAGCGAACTCTAATTCTGCAAAAACGCTTCGCTTGGAACGTGATCTCGAGGATAAATTATGTAACGCAAATCATCAGCTTACATTATCAGATAAGAGCTGCTATCTCGTGCTCTGAACTTATGATTTTTGTTATATTTCTTGAATCATTCAGCTGTCATGCGGTACACGATGACACAACGACGGACTAATAATGCTTGGCCCGAATAGCCAACGACACATCAGAATGGCAGAATGACCAACAAGGGCAGATCAGGTATGGATTTGACTCAAAAAACGAGGATATTGCGAGCAGTATACGGCTCACAGCAGATTAGCCTAAAGCTTACTTCGAATAACTGCGGTTATTGCTTTAAATGTATTAAGTAGCTTACTACCACGTTGTACTTTCAAATCCACAAAGAGGATGAAGTAATGAGTGTATAAGCATACCCATGCCACACTAAGTCTACTGCTTCACTTAACGGCAGACTCCTATATCGATACAAATATGTCGTCTAATATAGGTCGGCTTTTGAGCAACTTTCGATTTATAATCGGCTTCATGAAGTTCGATCAAAAATAGACAAACAGTTGAGTAATTTAAATATTTGTAACAAACACTGAATCTTTACAGAGGTCGACGTTACTAATCAAACGAGCACAAACTATGAAAAATTGAAAATCACTCATAGGCACATAGCATTTAACTTTAGTGAAAAGTCAGAGGGAAGTGTACGACATCAACATATAATGACACATGGCAATCCGTATGATTGGATCGCTGCTCCATCTAACCTCTGATCAGCTCCGTCTGCTAGGGTCTAGTCTGAAAAGTTGTTGCTACGCTGATTCGCAGCCTGCTTTGAGAGTAACGGGCATCGAGGCGGATAGCTTTTTCTTGTACTACTCAGAATTGTATTTACAAGATACAGTCAGATACTCTTGCTTTTCCAGCAGCAGAAGCAGCAACAACAACAATAGCACCAGTATAGGTTATGAACGACTACTGCCACGATCACGGTGACCAGATCATTATCCAACCACACTCACCGTCACTACCCGTAGACTGCCACAACGTGATTGCAAAAAACCCGTCTCTAAAGAGGACGCGCCAACCCTGTTTATGCCGTTGCTCCTACCGCAGATATTAATAACAGCCACAGCAGCAACAGCGGTGGTGGACGCAGGGAAACCCTAGCGTTGTCAAATAAAGTCAACGTCAGTAGACGTTTGTAAAGGAGCCTCCGCTACGAACCTTGCGATAGCCAGAGCGCTGTACAATTTCCGTTAAAGAATCGGCCAACGGGCCATACGGATGCCCGCGAATACACAGACACACGATGCACTGAATATAAGCCACTATATGTGCGTCTTTATTAAGGAACAATAGACGAACAAAATTGAATTGGGCCATGCTGTAACGCCATATACTAGACATCGTTGCTGTGCAGAATGGTCGGCCTACTTCGTTTGTGCACGAAGCTGTGGTCATGCCTGTGTGGAGCAAGGAAACTCGATGCCCTCCTGCCTAGATGTGCACTACTGGAAGAAAGTGCTGTGGCAGATAAAAGGCAGAGATAAATATGTTAGGGGAGCGAAAAAAATGTTCCTTGGCTTGCCGTTTGTTCCTGCTGCGTTTCTATATTGTCCCTCCAGTATGGCTCAATAAGTTGGGACAGTGGCGAGCTAACGGTGGGGTTGTGACAGGCGAACGCCTTCGAAATTAAATTTGTTCACACTCATGCTCGGCCGCACAGAACGAAGGGAAGCATCTCAAGCAGAAGTCACTAGGGAAAACAGAATGACAGAGAAATACGACAATTATCCAGAAAAAGATCATTGTCATTATTACGTCTTCCGTTTGTTCGAGTTTTGCATGCATACAGTGTCACATAAGACGAACACCTTTTAGGGAGAATGAAATATCTGCATGAAGCTCACAAAGATATATCTGTTAAATGATATACCTTAATATAGAGCGGAAACGCACAGTAGTAACTAAGATGTTTTGGCGTCTTTTTTATTCAATGCAGCAACCAGCCCTATTTTAGAAGGACGGACACCAAATACACTCTAATATAGGATAAAAATTAAATAAAATAGAATAAAATAACAAAGAGGAGGCGATAACAGCTGCAGGTTAGTCTTTGCTTTCTAGTCTGCTTCTGGCTTTGCAAGTACAAGACGCACTTCCTTTCGATGAACATGACCGCCATCACACGGATGCGACTGACTGACCATGGAATAAAGCGTCTTTGAATGGGTACAAGGACGTGCTGGACGGTGTGACAGGCATGACGGGCTACACTTAAGTGCGGCCACTTTGCTTGCAAAATAAAGAAGCCACTTCACACGTCGGCAAACGCCAAGTTGGAGGTCATTTTTCCATAAGCAACGCGTCGTTCTTTTTGTTGATCGTTGAACGATAAAAAGTGCAAAAACGCGAATATTTAGAGGAAAAACCGACCGCAAAACTGGAATTACGCATCTGCGATTAAAATAGTAAACTTTATACGTCATCCCTCGTCATCGCTATCAGGTCCCGGATGCCCGATTTCACAACATGTGCAGCAGCGCCGGCCACTCTCATCGCGACTCTGTCTTCTCGCTTGTCTTCACCCTCTTTCAGACACAGGCTTTTTCCTACGTGTCTGAACCTATGCTTAAACGTAGGCTTCCTAGGTTTGGCTCTTAGCAATCAGCGCAGTCGGTGCCTAGGCTTCTCGTTTGTCCATAGCAACGTCGGCTGTCATATTCGTGCACTAAGCGGGCCAACATTTTCATCCTCCTTTTGTCCGCTGTTTTTGATGTCCATTTACGCTTGTTCTCTTTTTAGCTGTGGTATTCCTTTTCCTGTACAAGTTTGTTCTCGCTTCTATTGCTCACTGGCAGTTCTCCTAAAGTCTTTTTTCTCGGTTAGTAGTTGGTGTGTGATGCCGTTTATAGGACAGCGACCCAATAGGTACTGACGACGACAGACGGCCGGCCGGCAGGTGGGGGTGGCTATGCTGCTGGTACCAAGATACAAAATTGCTAATAACTGTAGGGGGTCCAGTACGTTGGCGAGACGTCTCGGTAGTGAAGGCAGCGGTGAAAAGAGAGCGGGAAATGACTGTGCTACCCCGGCAGCTGCCGCTGCTCTAGTACGATGGTCGCGCTAGAAAAAAAAAAGAGGCAGCGACCATTCATTCGGACGTCTCGCCAACGAAGGTTGAAGGGTGACTACGTCGCGGGGCAGCAAGACGCGATTCGCCTAGCAAAGCCGTCTGCCTCGGGCATTCATCTCGCGGCAATGGTCGACGGTGGCGGCGATCGCAGCAGCCGTCGCGGGTCGCTTACAAAGAAACGAGCTTCATTGGAATTTGTGCTGACCGTATGAGATATTAGCGAGGAACGTAAAAAAAAGAAGACCACGGCGTACATGACGACAACGAATAGTAGAACGACGCTAGCAGCAGGCTGCACAATGAAGCTCAAAAGAGCCAGACTGAGTTCTCCTACTCTATCAGCTAGATAGTCTCTCAGTCAAGCCGTGCTTCTATCTTTGCTCCCTCACAACCAAGCCCTTCGGTGCTATGAAAACAAACGTCAGCTTGTTCTCCATGCTACAGAAACTCTTGCAAATAAACGAGATCTTTTTCCCTCAACTGCTGTCTTGCGCAGCAACCAACCCATTAAAGGCCTTCGCTGGAGCAGGCCTTGTTCGCGTCATCCAGTTTTTCTAGTCCTGCTGCCGCTTTTGCTGGTGTTGCTGCTGCTACTACCGCTTCCATGTACCCTCAGACACACTGTGATATCAAAAGAAACTAAAGCCAGTTGTGATACCGATGTTGGCAATAATAGTAGCACTAGTAGCTCATCTAGATTGAAGGTGGACTGGTGCCGCTTCTCCGTCCTCGACTTGGAAGCAAAGCTTTGGAGTTTCGCTTATTTCTTTAAAGCCAGTCGTCTTGTTCTCACTCGTTCATCCTTATCCGCCCGAGCTTGGAGCTCTGAGTCCTTAAGTAGTCGACATGCTGACCCGGCAGTTCTCCAAAAACCGATGAGCTTCATGATGAGAATGCGCCGACCCGGTTTTCGCCCTGCGGAAGTGCGTCTCGCCCATCTTGAGCGTTCCTCTAATAGTGACATATGTGCTTAGTGTGACCATTTTGGAGGACGCTGACTGATATAGCTATCTGCAGTTTTGTATAGTGAACACTCGCGTACATGTGCTACTATCATGTAGCATATAGCGTATTAGAAAAACTACTACACTTTTCAGCTCTGTCTGCCCCAAGCAAGTTTCTCTAGAAAATGGCGAGACTGCGTTTTTTAGTTAGGCATATGATAACGAAATCAATTTTAGCTAAGATATAACACTCGAACGATTGCAGATACCATGTGAGAAGCTCCCACAGGAGAGACTCTCTGACGATGGAGTTGTTTCTCCAGTACAACTCTGGTGAAACATTTGTTTTAAATATAGCGATAGAAATACAGTAACGTGCTTTAAGTCCAACAGGCTGTGTGTTCGGCCGTATTACCTCCAATGACTGACTGTCTTTAAGTTTCATTAGTGCAGATTCAAGCTCAGCCTTACCTATCGCTGTGTTTCCGTCTGTTCAATCAAGTTTTCTCTAAGTTCCATAGTAAAAGTAATGCTCATAATAATACTGACTAGTATTATTATTACTACTGGTTTACGCAGCACAAACGAATAAACCTATATCACCAGCATCAGCAATAATTATAGCGTATCGTCCAAAGAAAGCTTTTTTCATCCATCAGCACCTCTTACGCCGTATATTAGAACCGCAGCTATAGCCTTAACGTCAGTCTTCGAGTAACTTTGAGACTGTACAAGCCATAACACTAAAAACAACAACAATGAAGAACAACTTCAATGAGTTAGCTAGAATAAACATCGGACGCTGAAACCAGATTGAGGGAGAAGGCATGAATAATTAACCAATCGTTGCGTTTGAGTCTCGGTTTTCAATACAAAACAAAGCTATCTACGTCTCTCAAGAAAGGAGTTGTTGCGAGCTGTTCTGGACCTGCACCTAATTTCGCCTGCTGTTACCTGTCCTTCTCAGTTGACCCTACTGGAGCACCGCTAGTAGATTCGGTTGACGTCAACGACTACAACAGTGGCCATAAATCAGTGAAGATCTTCAGAAAGAAAGGGAGAAGGTCTGGTACCCTTTCTCGTCGCTTTTTTTTATTGCTGCTTGATGATGTTGATCCTCTCAGCTGTGCAATGCTCTCGTCGAATTCCCACTTACTTACTGGGTTGGCGATTACGGGAAAAGGGAAATAGTTGGACTGACCCAACTGCAAATCGAGCTGCAGTAACAGCCAAGAGTTCCAGTCAGAAACATGTATTCAATTCGCAAGTACGCGATGCACATTCATCGGTGCTCAGCCTGCCATCAGTGGTAACGCTTCGGTTAGCTCTCTGAAGCGATCATTTCTACGGTATGGCTTTTGAGTCGGCAAAAACGGTGAGGGTAAATCGGAAGAGAATAAATCGCTCTTGCCCATCCCGTCCTTTGCATGACTAACAGGCCAACATAAGCCGGAATGCCTTTTCCTGACTTTTTTTGGCCTACTGGGCAAAATGCTTCGCGATTTCTGTGAATTCAAATGACCGATCAACGGTGTTGTCGTCTCTGACGCCGATTCGAATAAACATGCTATGAGCTCGTCGGATAGGGCTTTAGGTAAACGCAGGTAAAGGGGCTCACTTCAAACGATGCAGGGTTACCAGATTCGTCGAAACGAATTTACAAAAACAATATTCCTAGAAAGCATCCTGGTCCAGAGTGCTCAAAAGGTTAAAGAAGTTAGCTATTATCATTCGTTATATTGGATCATGGTACGACAGAGTGGCAGCATTTAAATAAGCAAGAGAGCTAACACATTATATTAGGTAAATTAGTGCAAACTATGAAGAGCCTAACCCACTGTTAGCAAAGGGCTTCTCGGAGAAGCGAGCCTACTGCTACGCTTCGGTCGCTGTAATCATATTATGATATACGAATTACTACAATCAAATTGTTCTTGCGTGAAGCGGTCTTCTGTCATCAATCAAAAAGATAAGAAAGAACACGAAGACACGGAAACTTGGAAAGTGCAGTCAGTCCATAAAACGACTGCATTAGTGGGTTAAAACCGCAACACATGAGAGTCGTAGATACGGTATAAAATATCGGCGTCAAATGATTCTGGGTAGTATATTATCGAAAGCTGAGATTCATACGCATCAAAGGTCTCAAAGAGATATAAAAAGTGCATGAGTGTTTGGGACATTCCCGCCGTGCATTTAGCAAAAATGTGTAACCAGAAAACTTCACTGAATCATATCTGGCCAGTGTAATAAAACATGTTGTTTCTTACCGCGAATTTTAAGCGTTGCCTTAATTATCCGTAGATCTTAAATGACCATAGAATATGTCGTTTATATCCAGGAGTCATAATACTGGAACACAGTTGGCGTTTTAGCCTTATGATCTGACTCCAGAGCGCCCAAAATTATCTTTTATATCGACCACTAGATCCAGCCAAGACCGCTTTACTTGTCAATGGATTGACCAGCCTGTTTGGCTGTTCATGTACTTCGCAAGCTGGACGACTTCAATACCGTGTGACAAGCACTGAAACCAAGGCCAAGCTGCCGACTTCTTGTGACATAACAGCACCTTTAAAAAACGTTAGTTGCAATGTCACTACTATGTCCTATATATAACCTCATTTCCATTCGCCAAAAAGATCGATTTCGTTGATACATTAACAGTTTTGTTGACCCGTACCTTCCCAACGAGCTTCCGATGCTTCATCTAATCTCAACTAATCCAACCGAACGCCGAACTCCGAATAGCAACTGGATGGTGCATAGTTGTTCGCTCTATAGACTGTTGAAAGATTCAGATCGTACGCGCTTGCTCGAAGAGTTTCCACTCATTAAGAGACCCATTACAGCATTGAGGAGCCGCAGCAAGACAACGAGTAGCAGAGGTTGCTTTGACGGGAGGTTTGCCTGGCATTGACAGCACGGTTTACTAACTTTCAGATCTGAAAATCTAAAGCTCAGCGCTTAGTCAGGCAGGCCTTCTTTGTACACAGGAAGAATCTCTTCGTCTTATCGGCCGAACTCGACTGAACTTGAACGAGTGGCCCCGTTGAACGTTATGTTTTCTTGTATCTTGGTTTATGGCTCTGCCTATCTCAATTATTTCTCCTAGTAATTAAAATAAAAAGAAGCGTCTACCACGTCACAAGCAATGTTTGCTAAATCAAAAACAGCGATAGGAGAGTTCCGCCTATATCTTCAGTGTAACCCTAGACGTCTATCGCCATAGCATCGTATAGGTTGGCACGTATACCCATATAATATCCAAATAGCACGCTGGCTGCACTCGAACGAATTTTTCCTTTCGGTCAAATAGATTAGACTGAAAGCTATACCAAAGTCCGGCGAAACCCTTGTACAACGCTTGGACTCTTCGAAGTTCCCTTTCATTGGTAGGGAAGAACACTTCCTGTTTTTCTGCATTTTTTTATGTTGAGAGTGAAGTTGTGCGATAAGTCATGTGTTGGACAGTTGATTAGGTAAGAAGAAGGCACACGAAGGCGAGGAAATCCTTCTAAGCCCATAAAACTATTACGATGGACAACGGATAAAGTCTATTTCACTAGAAGAAAATATTAGCAACGAATGCAGATAGCCAGAGAGAAACTTTAGCGGGACTATCAATACTGTGACAGTTGTTTGACAATCAGTTCATATCAGTTGGCTCACTTTGATCGAAAACTATAACTGCAATCTCTGCGAGGCAAGGAAACCACAAGATGGGATTTTTCATTGGTTGTGGTTGTTAGCTTTTTCTCAGAATTAAAGGGAGCATAAAATTAATTGAGATTCGATATTTCACGCACATGTTTCGCCCATTTCTTTCCAGGCATGCTTCCCCTGATTCTCTTACTTCATCACTCTTTCCCCTAGAAGGACGGGATCTTTATTCATTCCTGTAAAATGCTAAGTCCATTATACCTAGTCAGGTAGTCCATGGACGTTTAGCGTTTCGGATGGTACGGCGACGCAAATTAAAAAATAAACATGGTCGGGTGCAAGGCCCGAAAACGACAAGCTGTCTCGCTACCGCTGGCAGAAAGCGGAGACGTGCAGGAGCTTATGGGCAAAGCATCGGCTGCGTCGGCATCAATTAATGACAGGGGAGATGAATGGAAAACAAAGAAATTTCTGTGACCATGGCTCAAAAACAGTCCGGCACTCGTGGTAGTGTGTGCCTAAGTAAAAACCGATGGGTTAAAAAGGGAGGTCAGTTATCGAGGTTTGTAGTAGTGGTAGCACGACAATGATACTCCTTTTT
Organism: Varroa jacobsoni; assembly: GCF_002532875.2. Taxonomy (NCBI): domain Eukaryota; kingdom Metazoa; phylum Arthropoda; class Arachnida; order Mesostigmata; family Varroidae; genus Varroa; species Varroa jacobsoni. The sequence goes on along the minus strand of NW_019214183.1, from coordinate 116,056 downwards.
GTCTTGTGGATTTTGCGACCGTTAGGCTGGTTTAGCTTCACAGAATTCTAGCATCTTGTGCTATGACGCTGGGCACGCACTACGAAAACTCTACTTAGGTTAAATATGTCGCACCAAAAAGTAAACACGAAAAACAAAACGAAGCGCCATAACAAGTATATTTCAGGAGCGAGTGGGTATGAGATCCATTTAAGTGACTGTGAACCATGCCTCCCTACGCTGATCAGTCGTAGAAAATGCACCGATATGTACCATCGTCATTACCATCAACATCGTAACATTGTGATTGTCAATATGACCATCATCTCACAACCAAGGACCATCAGGTATACTTAGACCGAAAGCTTATATACCTCTATGTAACATTTCTGTTTTCAATAACAACATAGTTTCCGTTTGAGTGTGTACATTTTCCTTTTTACGCTTCATTGATAACGTTCTCTGCAGCAATTGTTTCATCAACTTAAGCTACGATCATCTTTGGCCTTGAAACCGATCCGGTCTTAGCCTCGTCGGTTGATAGAGGGACATGGATTCTGGTGCTTTAGTTGTTTTTCCTTATTGTGCTCGAATGCAGAAATATATACACACAGGTAGGTACACGCGTTCAGGGTCAGGCTGCTGTGGTATAGAGTACGATATAGCCTTGTTAGGCGAGCTAAAAGTTGCACCAGATGTCCAAAGACTCGATCATTTATGTGTGTTGCTTCTGCTCCTTCAAAACGGCATCGCTCGTTACGATTAAGTGCAACGGCATTCGCTGTCTCGAGGCAAGAGACCCTTGGCGGGCGTTGAGGATCATTGTAGTGGTGGCCACTACGACACACCAAGAAGAGTAGAAGATCACGCATACATAGGGATGTGCTGTAAGCGGAGAAGACGGAACGAAGAACGCGGCTTTATGTGAGAGCAATGCAAAGAAACAAAAAGAGACCTCGAAGTAGAATATATGCACAGACTCACATAGGAACCGAAGATGATGAGAACGCGAGTTAATTAGCTTCGAATCTAGTTTCAAATACCCTCCCATAACTTGCTCCTCAGACAGGAGTGGGCCGCGACTATAATAACAACGACGGCGATGATGGCAGCGTTGTTTCATACATCCTGATGCTACAGAGCGAAGGAGCAAGGTCCCAGTGCTCAGCTGTCCTTTGCTGCTGTTACTGCTCTTGCTGCTGAGGCCAGTGCTGCAGCAAGTCCGTTTGGAAGCAATACATGCGTCGGTCGGTCTCTCGCTGCTGGACCCGATGGACTTTGTTTGAAAAAGAGGAATTTGTGAAAGAACCCTGACCCGAGCAGCGGAGGCGAGCAGTCCATGCTGCTGAGTCGCCGGAGACCATCCAGGGTCGACGACCAGCGCTTAAAACGCATTAGAAGTGTAACCACGATAATGAAAAACTCACATGCGAAGCGGCATCGAAAACGTAGACGAATAAAGGAGTGAAGCAATCAGTAATACAACGAAAGGAGGAAAAGGTGACAAAACTCTCCTTAACCACAAGAATAGCCAGGCCCAATTTGCAACCGTGCATGGCATTAACTGGCAGCATATTTTGTACGATGTGATCCTATAAACGTATTTGTGAAGAGGTTTTGACCGCGTATTATCACATGCATGTACAAGTTCATGTAAATCGAAATGATTCACCAATAACTAAACATTGAAGCCTTCATATAAATTCTTCTAGTCCAATATTGAATGGAAAGTAGAAAGAATAGATGGAAAGGACGGTGGTCCTTTTCCCTGTGCATAGAGTCGAATAACCAAAGGACATACCGATTGATTATTTCTTCTTATGGACAAACAGCGGAATAGCCATCGTTTTCCACTGTTTTACATCTAACATAACCAAATTCATTAACGGAATTAACCGTAGCAGAATTTTCTTATTCTGGGTTCCGTATAGTTTTTTAGACAATGAGTCATCAGTTGGCCTGATAGAAGACTCATCTGCTACCTAATCGTTGGGCATTTTAAAACGAACGCTTTCTGAAGCTACAAAAAGGCTATTTTATTATAAATATCGTCCATTACCTCTAATCTCCGTTGCGTCGCCTCTTAAGCCACTTATACTTCTATATTGCCTAACGCATATTGCTACAATATTTGTGCTTGTTTCTAGCAATTTTTAGTGGCCACTTCAATCTCTACAAGCTGACTTTGCACTTCCTTGATGATGTGAAAGGACGATGAAGCTGCAAAGGTGTGGAGTTCCGTCCGGTGCATAGTAGCCGTCATCAGCAGCTCGGGCCCTATTCTAAAGCTTTCACTGGAAGCAAGCGGGTTTAGGTAACTTTGTGTACTTGCAAATTTGAATGTGAAAGCAAAACGCTAATAAGTTAACGCCGCAGCTAAACACGCGTTCACTTCCTGCTGCCTTACTGAGCAATGTTAGACAAAACGGACGAACGATTCAGATCATGCAAAGGTTTGCGATTTCTTAAGCGCTTAACTAGAAGTTTTCACACGATGGCCGAAATCCAAAAATTCCCATCATTTATATAAACTGTTCGTAACGGTACGGTTCGATCTACCAACTCAGACCGCCCTCAGTCAAGTTGACAACGTAAAGGTTCGAATATCTTGTCCCTTCTCAGTGGCCTGATGTATAAAATCGTCGGCCAATGTTAGTTTTTTTGCTATTTTCCTGATTATTCACAACTTCTGTATAATTTAGATTGACAGCCATTATAGTTACAGCAGTAAGTATTAAACATGAAATAATGCTTCGACGTATAGTATTGAGCAGAATATAATCTAATATATATATATATATGTATAGTCAACATAAAGGTTTAGAGTTTTACGTCCGACACTACCCTTGAAAATTGTCTCAGATCGCTGGCTCCTAGTACGAAACCAAGTGTGCCCAGTATACTGGCTTGGTGATAATCGTTATATACCTCAATCGACGCACATAAATTGAAGGAGCGCTATTTGACAAGATTTTATGTAAAATGTTAACCGGATGAAATCGGCTTCGTTGACCATCTCAGCCCATATAGAAAGCACAATGTGGTTCGTCTCATATCTGTGATGAATGGAGGGAAATAAATTGAAGCTGATATTCGAGAGAGAAAGTCTCAGTTTTTTTTTTTGTCATTTAACGCAGGTTGTATGCGTTCGAACTCCCAGTATGATTGCAGTGGGCAACTTCTGACTCCTTTTTCACCGGCATTGGGAGCATCCCCTAACACCATTTTTATCTACGCAATTTTAAGCTTGTGCCCTAATCTATTATCGCATGTATATTTTTCGGCAAAGTTATTCTAATCTATACGTACCTGAGCAAGATGTAAGTTAATAACAGATGTGTATACACTCTTATAAAATAGTTTGCGCGGCTTCCAATCGTCGAATGCGTATAGCTGCATCCTGCGCCTGCCATAATTGCTATTAATTACCCACTACGAACGTTCGTTAGATTAGGAGATCAAGGGTACTGGAGATATGCTTCTTATGCCGCGTAAATGGAGCGCCGTCTTCGTTGGACAGGTGGAAAAGGTAAAAACGGTGAATACCATTTTCGTTGCAATCAATTCTCCTAGACCAAACGAATAGATACGGAGTGATACATCGTACATAAATCCAGTTACCTGGCATTGTGTTTTAGTGGTGAGCAAAGGCGCACTCTGTACACAAACAGTTTCAGTGCTTTGACCGTTAGGTCAAAATTTTCGGTTATAGAGTATGCTGAGACAGGCATTGGCAGATTTATCTAGAACTCGATTTATTTTTCTTTATGGTCTTTTCCGTTTTTCTCCAATTACCTGATTTGAATATTATGGCCCATTCAGGGTCAGGCAAGTGCTCTACGAAAATAATTTGCATAGAACCTAACTTCCAAGGATGCTATCTCCAGTGAAGTTTTTTTTCTTTGGTAATGCCTTTGGCTGCAGTTTCCATTACCCATTGTATTCGTTGGTGGAGGATATAGATTGAGAATTCGTTCTGCTTTTATTCATCCTTGAGCCGATGAGTTTGAAAGGTTGTGTGTGTAAAACTACGTTAACCAACGTAGCAAAATACACCACAATTGTCGCGCCTAAGTTTTATCCAGAACGATGATACACAAACTATACATAGATTATTCCGAGTGCAAATCTATGGTTCATAGGAATTAGATTATACCTTTTTCCCTATACTGTAAGATATTTTGGTTCGAGTCGATTCTTTGTATCTGACAATATATAGTAATCGCTCTGTCGACTGTTCTGACATAGCAAAGGCAGTTTCTTATACACAAATATACAGGCATAACTAACGTATTTATCATCCGATTATTCAATGACTTACCGAACTTCCGAATGTACAGGATTCCCAATTAGCCATACAGGATGGTCACGCATAAGCTTTGTTCGATTAACTTTTTAAGATTGTCCTTTAACATATGAATATTTAACCATACCATATCCATCGGAAGTATACAATTGGAGCTTTACCAAAACCGACTTGCTAGAAGTAACTAACGGTGCAGTAGAATGAATCAGCGCTTTCAAAAAACGTGTGCCCAACCCGAAACGATTGCACTTATAGTTATTTGACCGATTCACGGGTTGTTCGTGCAGAAAAAAAAAATTCAGGTTTAGATTGATCTGTCAGGCCGTTCGATAAGTCAAGCACTCATAGCTGTTTTGTTATACAGAAGTGGGCAGAGTAACTAAGCATATATTTGTATCATACAAATCGTATTTAGTTATCCATAAGAGAAAATTAAGCCAATTTTCTTAAATTTGCCCCACTGAAAGAACATGTGCTGTAAATATGGTACAGCATGTAATAAGGGCCAGTAATTACTTAATGCCGATCCCATGAGATCGTGTGTTACTCTGCTGTACCAGTTTAATCGCCTACAAACGTGACACAGAAAACCTACTGGACACCTGTGGATCTTTACGTATCGAGCGTTGGCGGCGTCGAGCATAAGACGTTGAGGCAACAGGCCAATTGTTAGCCATGCTATCCTTTTTGTCCTGCTACCTCAAAGCTGTTCTGAAAAACTGGCCCATCTATAACTTGGTGCTCGGTTTAAACAACTAGACGATTTTGGCGTCGTGACACAGCTACGGTACACATTTTTTTTAATTGCATAAGGTCGCTAAAGTTCAGTCACATGAACCATATTTAAGCTGCTACAAATCTATGGAGGAAAAAACTGGTACTGCGTTACAAGTAAAAGCGAACCAAATGATATTACGAATGTTTAATTTCATGGTAGATCGTTAGACTCCATTTGTCTAGGGGTCTAGAACAGACATGATCGCGTTCTGAAGTCGGCTTATGAGCTAAAGCACAGTAATAAAATCCAGCCGAGTTCGAAGTCCATGCATCGACGTCATAAACAGAATACTTTATTTCGGAGGTGGGAAAAATTCATATAGCTACTACGGAGTTATTAAATAACCCTACCAATGCCTCTTCGTACGTTCGAAGAAGTAATTGTTATTAATAACTATAAATAAAAACTATAAATACTTTATAATTAAAAAAAAGTAAAACTATAAATAATCAAAGCTACTAGAAATAGAGCTTCTTTAGAAAGAGAAGTGGACCAAATAAGGTCATCGAGGTCTGCGACAAGGGCATAATTTCAAGCAACAGCTATATCGCAATCGCTATTTCGATCTTCTTCTTAAGTTCTAAGATGTTATCTCAAGTTATCCTCTAACTTTTGTACGATTCCGCCCTACCTTATTCTATCACACAACGCACAATGTATAACCCTTTTGTGAACAAACGAAATAATATGTTTCTGTGTGTTTTAGTGTATTAGAAATGTTTGTCTCTCCTAAATAGTGCAACAACTCCGATAGAGCATACAGACTTGTGATCGGGAATCCCAAGGAATTAGGTTAAAGTCCTTCCTAGGACAACCGGTTCCAAAGTCCGTGGATGAGTCAAATTCATCATCACGATTTGTAAATACGTCAGACCGAATTCTCTTTTCTTTATTATTATCTTATTAACATTATTTAAATGATTATGCAGTACGTTTTTTCAACTGACTTTTGTGGCGCTCAGACTTGCCGAAGTCCTGACAATCGAACTTTTTGAGCACGGAATACCAAAAGTGCAAGAGCTCAAACTGATCGTAATGAGGCTCATGACGCCATTTTTAAGCAACGTAAGCAAAAGCTTAGCCGTTTTACGTAAGTAAAATAGTTAGTCCAATTTTTATAGGTGCTACATATAGTAGATTGCGATATACGGCATACAGCTGTTGAGATGTATGCTGAAGAGGCTCTTCTCGTAAATAAAATGTATCGCGATACGTAGGTAACATCAAAAGCAAATAAATAACATGCGGCACATTGTCTCCAACCTGGGCCATCGTTTAACGGACATCAGCCTACATGACTGAATGATAATCCCTCAATCTCTTAAGGTCTAAAAGCAACGTTCGCCTGATTCATACGAAGTGTGAGTTAGGCCTGCTTGGTCAATATCCAACGGGCAACATACCTCTTGACTAATACGATGAATCCACCAGTAAGCTGTGTTAGTTTTTAAGTGTGCTAAATAAAAGTACGTGTGCGGAATTTCAGTAAGCGTCTTTAAGCATATGCGATGCAAACAATACCGTGCTTCAATATAGGTGAAGATCAATGCGGTATTTCTTGAAAACGACCTGTCGTTGCAACGTTTAATGAAGCGTACTTAGCGTTCAACTGCGGATGGATACCTCCACTTAGCCGTCCTATATGTCAGCTTCGATTTCTTACGGCGTTCCTTTTTCTTTGAGAACTACCTTTTAGATTCGAAGGTTTCCCTCGAACAACTCTCACAACCACCCGTACCTTACGGAATAACTCTCTCGTAACTCCTTCAACCTTAACAAGGTTTTTTTTTACAGCTACATAGGACAGACATACCCTTTGGCTTATCCTAACCACCCGCTCGCTTGCCTATCTGAAAGAAGATGTCTATGGTCATCAAATCTACTCGGCAGTTGTGGATTTCGAGGCCGCCTCACTTTTTGTGCTCCACTTTAGTCCCATGCTTATTCCTTAGGCAACTGCGTCGTCTAACGCTCCTGTTCTCTTTAACGGCCCTATAGATTCCGCCTCCTTCTCCTTTGGTGAAAGGTCCTAACGCTACCTATCAGCGGAATGGGTGTACTTGGCATCACCGACAAATATCTCCGCTCTGCCTCTTCCTGGGAGAGGACTTTTTCTTTTTCTTAGGGACTCGTTCACCTACCTCGTCGGTGAAGCAGTCACTCTCTTTACTTTTTGTTGTTGAACTATTTCGTCCGGGTTTATTCTTCTTTCAACATACCACTTGTCTTTTCGACGTCAACCGGATTTACATTGACTTTGGCGACGTAGAAACCCTACTTGATTCAGGTAGCCCAGCGGCCTGTACCGCCGTTGGTCTTTATGAAGCCAAAGGCTTCGTTCATTACCACTGGCGCGTATTGAAAGCCTTCCGCACTTTCTGCTCATTGAATATGAATGTTTATCTCTCTGTAGGTAGAAGCAACAAGAAATCTGAGGATGTTTGTATTGCGTTGAGACGGTATATGTGCCCTACGTTTCATAGCATGACCAGTGTAGTGCCAGATGAGCACATGTTATTGAAGTTTTATTTTACGGGTCATTAGGTGGCAGTGCACTAAACTTTGTTCAACGGCTAACCTGTGCAGTTAATTTGAAATTAGTAATTAATTATTACCAGAAAAGAGAGAATAATGCGTTACTTATTACGCCCTTCTTACAGAATGCCTATTCCAGTGAATGGTATCGAAATTCGTTTTTTTGTTCTACGCTCATCTTAGACGCTATATCTTAAGTTAATTTTATCTGTTTCCATCCGCCAGTACTCTTCATACTGTTCCTATTAATTCGGCACATTATTATTAGAGCGGGTCTGGGTCATGCTTATAAGTTTTTTCTGCGAAGCAGAGACGAAAATTTTAAGCTAAAAGCCATCAAAACAACCGATACGTTGCCAAAATATTTTCTTTTTTTTTCTTAAAACGCATTCATCTGGATGGCTCGCGCAAAGCAGGACAAATGGGAAAATGAGTGCGATGATGAAGTGCGACGCATGAAGCCATCCCGGAGTCACACAGAACATCGATGCATCCGCTTCCATGCTCTACGTACAATTGCAATTAGTTCTTTGTTTAATCTTTCAACGGGATGCGAAACAGATCACCATCTTGCTGCTTGCAAACAAACAGCATGCACAATAACTATTTAGTCATATGGCCTCAAACGTTCGTAGAACAAAAACCTTAGGGACACGCACATATATCCCCCACATGTTGCTCCTATTATGCTATGGCGCTAAGCTTCAGCTGCAACTAACTTTTTCATATAAAATGAGCGTACTAATAACGAGAACATCCTAGTCCGTAGTAAACTGAGGCGGCAGCCTAATATAATATTAGATTTCGAAATGCTTTTGCCACCCTTACTATATTCAAAATGATGTCGTGCATCTTCAGAAATGTATAACAAGACAACAACTACTAGACGTAACAGGACTAGCTGACCCTGGGCTATTACCAGTTAGATAGCAATATTGTTGTGCAACAATTCAACTACTCGAAAACTGGCGCTACTCGAATGTCCATCGATAACAATAACTGATTATTATGTCAGAATAGATTCTAAAGATACTATAGCAATTGTCAGTAAATCGACATTTGGTTCGGATCCAATGGGTTCGGTCGACTGGGTCGGGCCTGATGTGTCGTCTGTCCCTTAAGTTCTTGTTGAATATAATTTTAGAGAGCGGTAGCACAGCATCTATGCAGGCTTTGCATGGGTCGCCACTCTCAAAATTTTGAGAAAAAGTTTGACAGCATTTTCGACCAATCTCGCGCATTGTTGCAAGCCCTCTGGAGAACCGATATATGTTTGAATGGTTAATGTGTTTCGGCATGCGTCTATAATGCCAGCGAAAAGATGTTAGCGCGTTTAGAATGTTTGCCCCAGTTGAAACTCTCGTTTTGATCTGTCTCGATGCAGCTTTATATCACACCATTTAACCAACTGTAGCTCCTTTAGCCGACTGTGGCTTTCAATAACGACTCGACCTCTAACTTTGCGCCGATACCACTGGCAGGGACCCGCCGACCGGCTGGCATTATATTAGGGTCAGAAAGGGACTTGCAAAGAATCTGAATGAGAACCAAATTTATAGCGTACATAAGCATAGCTACTAACGCTACTGTAGGACGAGTACTCTCGTATGCAACGAGTGCAAATACAGCGCATATATACATTTAACAAAAGTTTTTTGTAGATAAGTGTCGTTTTTGCGCTATCGGTGGACGGCACTGTTGTCCGGTGTACTGCAATATGGCAAGGAAGGCAAAAATATTGCACTGGATATCAAGCAAATTGCAAGGATTTCGATCATCGGCAGGCGGCCTTAATGGATACTGGTTCTGAACAAGCTAGCAAAGGGTGGACGTGTTCTTATGCATTCTGTGATAATGGCGGAGCATTCGATGTCACCGGAACGCTATCTAGCTCTGGAATAGCCGGTATCTGGCTTTGCTGCGGAGAGCTGTTCATGCTGGGCAACGCGTTGTTCTTCATATTTCGCTGGTACACTATAATTGAAATATCCTAAGAGACCTAAGACAGAGTTATATCTAGGCCATGAGCACATGCGTGATTCTGAAGGGTAATCTGACGATTGAGGGACAACAATAACCAGGTCAGTTCTACATTTCGGCGTAACGCGATCGTTGAACGTTTTTCTTGTTAAACAGAACAACAAGTCCTATATCGTTTCGAACATACTTATGGGTCGCATCCTACACATTTAACATATACATAATAATTTAACGGCCTAATCAAGTACGGGTCCTAATTAGCGGTAGAAGTAATGAATTGTTTAGTGTTAGCAATGTGGCGCATATTACATGAAAGTCCTTGACCTTCAGTTATGATTAAATAGTATATACGAGACATAGTAACTGAAAACTGTTTACTTATTTTCTCGCTGACGCAAAGTGTAGGCTCTTATACAATATCGTTTGATCCGAATCTAGTCATCCCATATTTGTCCATGCATTGAAATCGCGTCGAGGACTCTTTGCATTAGTTAAATTCACTTGGAAGTCAAAATATGAAAACAGCCCAGCATAACGTGCCTCCTTCATGTGTCATATGGTCATGGGCTCAATGCTGCGGATGTCAAATGGTAACAAACTGCAAAAATTGTCTTAGAAGTGGCATTATTTTAATAAGGAAGACGCCTCTAAAGGACATAATTGTCGAAATGAATTAGGGAAAACTTGTCCCGAATAAGGACATAATTGCCGTACAACTGTTCGAGAAACCAGCAAGTTATTTTAACTTAGATACGCTCACTATAAAAGAATTTTCTTTTTCTGCACATGTACACAAATTGGGTGTGTACGTCTATGTGCACTCAAAATCGGGCCATTCACAGTCCTGTGTACGTCACCAACGAGTCATATATGCACATTCTACATAATGACGACAATAGAGTATTGTACCTATTTATTAACGTAGGCAGTTTTTTTTTAGTGTACGTATGCGTAGGTAAACGCAACGATTCCTCATTGTTATGTTAAACTTTTTTCGTACATGCGCATGTACAGATGAAATTGATAGGCTTTTCTCGGGAACGGAATAGTTCGAATAGAGCAAAATCCAAAGGGTTCGAAGAAGGCGAACAAAATCGTCTGAGTCCCAGCTAATCTAAGATTAACCGAAGTCAGTTCTTGGACCTTAATAGGGTAAACAATCGTGAAACGCCAACAGCGCAATGGTCGGGCAGAATTTTCAGTTCAAATAGCTGGAGACGTTTGATCGAAATCAATGGAAGAAGCCCACTCTACACATAATAACTTTAATTTAGATCATAGTTACTTGTCTGTGACTTGACTTACAACGACTCGGGTTGTACGCAAGCTGCACGAATCTTATTCATGGTGTTTTGACCCAGTTACGAGCCGAATCGTTTTAGACAAAAATTGGTCGTCTGTCACCTATGTGTGTGTTCCTATTGCGGATGCACTGAGTTTGTTGACTATAAAACAGGACTAACACGAAACAGGACACTTATTTAAACAGTTTGACGAAAAGGAATCGCAAATCTATCATGTTAATCTATCGTTCAACTAGTCTACATAGCCAATAGCTGTGACATTTATTATTTTCCATAATATATTATGCATTACTATCACACAATTATGTTTAGTATGGGGCCTCAATATTTCTATTAAAGAAAAAATAAATCTAAAAGCTTTTTAATGATAATCTTTGAGCAGTGATCTGAAGATGAAGGAACCAAGAGTCTCACAACATGGCCTATTAGATGAAAAAAATACAACATTTAGTTAGCTGTTAATATGCATGAAAACAATGGGCAAATCCGTATTAGTCTGTAGAAAAGTCGCGTGTGGTTCACATGAGACGAGCCTTCTATTTCAGCACCCTGTATACCGGTCTGAACCCTATTATGAGGAACAGAATCGATCGTACGATTTTTATTTACACCTCTGTTAATATCATTGACGGCGACTCCTCTACAACGATAGTGGTTGTGTTATTATTCGTCGTAGACAAACAACGACACACCGTAGTTCACAGGGTGGAGTGGAACGCTAGTGAACGAGCTATTCAAAAAATCGAGTAAAACGATGCACACAGAAATGTTCTAATTGTAGCCTATATTGTGCGATTAATTGCCTAGTCCTTTAAAAAGCTGAGAGCAGTTTGCTATAAATAACAGCATCCTCAGCAGTAGCCTTAAGTGTGCTTTTAAAAATTTTGAAGTACGACCGTAAAACAAGCGAGCTTCAGCAATAGAAATAATACTGATCGTCGTAGGAAAAATGCGTGTGCATACTTGAGCTATTTCTGTGGTCTCGAACGATTACCACAAATCAGAGATGGGTGTACAAAAGCCATCTTTGTCCTTTCTTTGAAAGGTTTAAAAAGTATCGATTACAAAATGGGCCTTAGGAGGTTATCAGACGAGCGGGCATGTCCTAATGTGATTTTGATGATGATCGTAACCACCACGAGTGCGTGTGCAAGTCGGCGAACCAGTAAGCTAGCATTTCCACGCGCTCTCTCTATGGGCTTTCGTCTCGCCCCACAATCTCAGTCCGATGACAAACTATGAGTGAATAGAAACGAAAACCGCTGCAGCGCAAGGGCACCAAGATCCGGAAAAACGGTTGCCAAGTAAAAAAACCGAGTGGAAGCCTTGCATCCTGAACTAGAAGAGAAATTGGCCGAATGATGCGCCCAAAAAAGTGTTTTGGTGTCACGTACGCAGGCCAGCTTGGTGTCATACCACCGCTGCTCTGGCCACTGACAAGCGCCGGTGTAGGACAAGGAAACTCGCCGAATGGAACTGCGCGCCGCAGTACTAAATGGCTCCACATGATTGCATGGAGCGCTAGGTGTCTTTTGGATCTGGCTGGGTGTGGCAACAACATCGCGAAAAAGCCGGTGTTCCAGCACCTCTTCCACCCATCTCGCTTTGATCGTACCCTCCTTTGTCTCCACCGCTACTCCATTCTTCTCGACGGCCTAATCGCAAAGCCAAAACGACCTAAAGTAACCGAGGAGGGAACGATCGAACGTGAACAGAAGTACGCACACAAAATCGAGGGATGAAAGAGACAGTATAACTGGAACAGAAATTCGAGAGAGAAAAACAGCGAGGATGCATACTTACATATTCCCCCTTCCATTAGTCCACCAGGTTGCCTTGAGCCGTTTCGTCTTCGCATTTTTCGTTCTTCATATCCTCTTTGCGCTGCTCTCTTCATCTTACTTTTATGTCTTCCGCTTTTCGCCGTCGTTTGTTCTTGCCTTAGTGAGATTTCCCCCACCTCGATACTCGTCTGCATGTAGCCTGTAACTGGTAAGCCGTTCCTAGTTCTCTCGATATCTCTCCCTAATTTTGAAAAGCGTCCTTCCTCGTACCACTTCCGCAATGATCGGAACGGAAGGAACGAACGGCGATTAGAGCTGCGGAAAAGAGACTAAGGTATCGCGGGTGCGGAAAACGCCGTAGAACGCAGAAATTGTAATTGGAAAAAGATGCGTGCCACTCTACGTTAAAGCTAACGCAAAAATACAGATATACACGTATATATATAATGTACACATAGCACAAGAATACACAACACACAGGCGCCGCGCATAGAGGACACGTTGCCAGTTAACGCAAGATTAAGTGAAGAGAGCATCAGTCATACACAAACGCGGCCCGACCGCGCTGTTCTAGCCCGGTCCGAACTCAGCCTATAGCTACGTAGACACGGTGCCGTACGGACACAGTGGCTACCAAACACGCGATTTTCCTTTTTGCTTTCACCGTCGGCGTTATATGGCAAGACATGGTCATTTATGTCAGGCTATTACTCAACTGAAAGCCAAAAGCAGCTATCGTAGCGGACACGCAGAACCACAGGATGCAGCACGCAGGTCCTTTCCTTTTATCCTTCCCTCCGGTAATGGGAATAAGTTCCTCGGTAGCGAAGTCGAAGGCATCAACTGCAGCGGACTACCAATAGCCGACCCAAAACAACGATTACAGTAATGGTTAGATAACATCCGCCCATGTATGAGACTATACGAAACACAACCTAGCAAATTGTGGTTGCGGCTTTTCGATTTAGGTTGGCTTAGTGGTCATGGTGTACGGTATTGGTTTTCAAGTTGTTTTTTGGTAGGTGTATTAGTACGTACAAACATAGCAACAGGTGGACAAAAAAACTATAGTGCCAGTACAACTGATATATTAGCAACAACAGCAGAATAATAAACAAGACAAAACAGAAAATATAAATAATTACGCCACCAGTCGCGGCATGATTGCTCTGTGAGACCTCGTATGTCTCTTATTGATCGTATCACTGCAATTGTCGTAAGTCGTATAATTTTGCAATGGCCCCTAATAATTAAGTATTAGGTTTAGTGTTATTAATAGGAAGTGTACGACATGTAGAGACGACAAAAAGTTATACGATTTGTTACGCGGACGATGTTTCATTGCGACGTTAAACGTAAAGGGCAGCAACCAGCGCAGAATTCAAGCAGTCGTTCATTCCTCGATGGCTGATAGTTCCGTTAAATGGCTTGGTACACGAACCCAAAGCAAAGTCCTCTCCTGCCGACGCTGCCACAAATGGACAATGACGCCTTTATTGAATTAAATAGTTGAACGATAGAATGATACGGGTAAGCGATACGAAAGAGCATGATACGGTTAAGCACCAACGCTATTGCGGGCCCTACAAAAGCCATTTATAGCTGTGACAATCGTTGGATGGAACTAAAGCAAATTACAAGAAGTATCTTGACTTTTGTTTTTGACAACACAGCCCGTACGCAGCCGTGTATATAGATCTTATATTGGCATTTCGGGCGTAAATATCAACAAAGGGAATGCTGCAGCAGTCACTGAAGTAGTGGAGATTTAAAGTTTGAGGATTTCATACTAGGGATATCGCTTAAATATGCTTAAAGGGAAACACTCAAGAAATACCGAAGACTCGAAGGTAAATGAACTCGACCGAGTCCTACGAAGACAAAAATGCTGTCTCAGCTTCACAGCTCTAGGAAACGAAAGGAACGAATTATAATGAATAGAAAAATATGTCAAGAGCAAATCGCCACGTAGTTACTATTATACATTCAATACACGTATTTTGCTACAGTTTTTGCCGAACAAATGGTCTGCAGATGATAAGCCATAAGGCCGGAAACATCGTCCAAGCCGGTGACAGATACGAAGTGGCAGGCCATTGCGTTGCAACCGTAAGTGCTATTGGTAGCAGTATTAGATTGTGGGCGCCAGGGGGGGGGGGGTGAAGCTATTAATGGGTCGTGCAAAACTGGTGTCTGCGAGAAGAAAAATTGAACGAGTACCGTGCGAGAAGCAATACAGCAAGCATGCAAGGTCACTAAATCTGAACCTTGAAGACTTCGGGCTGACAAGTCGCCTAGGCCATATTACGACGACGCATGCAAATATCCATTAAAGAACTGTGGTGACGATGCATAACCACCTGGCCGGTTAAAGGCGTATCGCTTTAGGAACCCCATACTGAGCTGGGGAGGGTACATATATATGCGTATATATAAGATATTACGTGGACAGTCATCATAAACAGCTATCAGTTGGGACGCTGTTATGGTGTGAATACCTTAGCCGCTAGCCTGTGTATTATCAGTGTTGACGATATATGATTATATACATGGGGACTAGTAGTTCCCGTAAATTGATTTCACAACGGTTCAGCGCACAACAGTTCAGGGCAATCGCCTGTGCTTCAACTAGCGTGAACTTGTTGACAATTTTGTAAATATTCTAGACGCATAAAAAAGGATGTTCGCCCTTGTGCACATGATGGGTTTTTGTTCAAATAGACAAGCAATATACCCAAACAGATTGATAAAGTTTTAGGGAAGAAGTTATCCTTCCATTTCGAGTTCGAAATAAAATTAATATCATTGCTAAATGTGATGATGAAAATTCAACTTATCATTGGGCATCTGCTAAGCCGATGGTCAAATAAGCAGTTTAACTAACCGCGCGATCCCTGTCGTCTGGTATGGTAGGAAATATCGACAATGCATAGGCGATACTTTTTTTGCAAATTGCTTGTCAAATGACTATATTCTTAAAAATTAGAATAAGGATTTCCAGCCTGTTTTTTTAGTTGAGATCTGATATTCTCTTCGAATAGTTCGTCCACAAACAAACACACAAGTCACAGTTAAAGGGTCGTCGGAGTTTATTCAAGCCTAGAGGAAGATCAAAATTTCCTCTGCTTATCCTGTCAGAATCCGAACGCTCGCTCGCTCAGTCCCAAACCCCGCATCATCGTAGTTAACTTTTGATAACTTACCTTGCAGTAATTTTCACTGACGACTCAAATTCACCGCTGCGGTGGTAACCATTAACACGTCGACCGTTTAAGTCATCTTTCAGTAACGAATGCACACGTGACACAAAACGACACAGAAGGGCACAAATAACGTTTGGGATACTTAGCTTCAAGGCGTCGTGATTGATCTTGTTGTCGTTGTTGCACTTGATTGTCACGAACGCATAAATTCGTTGGTCTTTAATCACCGTGAATTCTGCCACTGGACTGCACTAGACGCTAAACGATTGTGGTTATACATGTGCGAAGAGTCACAGCACTCGTCGCCAACAAAAGCCCAATGTAGCACGTATAACTGTTGCTATGGTTATTTCTGACCATCACTGTCAATCCTCTTCATCCTTTGGCCAAAGCAAAACTCACTTTTGAGCTGCGACCATAAGATCCTTGAATGTATGTATTCGTCCAGTAGTGTAGTCCTGTAGAGTCGAGCAATACGCACTGGAGAAGGTTTATCTTCTCCTGCAGTAAGGGAAAATAGAAAGAAGCGAGCGTAGTGAAAGAGAGGGATGCTAAAATACGAAAATGGCAATTGTAGACTATTGAATCGAACTCCTCCTCATACGACGATCATTGTGGATGAGTGGAGTACTTTCGTTGTTTAGGTGTTTCTGCTGCGATGTAATTTGTTCCGAGGTGCATATCCTGACTCGCCGGCGTGCAAACCTCGTGTGCGATTCCCTGGCCCGCTAAAGCCTTGTTGTCCTTGCCACACTGTCGTACAGTACGGCCCTCCTCCTCGAAGGAGTTTACCCTCGCCGTAGGATTCAGCCACCCTCTCTCAGGCTGGGTGATCCAGGCGACATCTAGCAATTGTACGAGCAGAGTTTCGCACAGTGCAGGGACCATGTTGCATCGAACGGGAAAAGGACTGACCGAAAAAAACTAATATCAGCAGTATCCGCAGGTACTGCGTAGATAGTCAATGGTGCACGTATCGTAGACGGCGACCCTCGGATTTTTTAAATTGTGGCTTCCCTCAGTAGTTATCGCAGTAATTTTAAGTTCGATCGCAATAACGGCACGAACGCCTTTAAATATGCTATTAATCCAATTCGCATTTGTAGGTCGTGCCGCTAGAACCAAAGTTTGCGCTATCAAAGATACAGACTAGCATCCTATCACTTGCACCGGCTAAAGTAAATGAAAAATATGAGACAGTAAAGAAAAAGCAACTTAAGAATATATAGATCTGCAACGATATATATACACAGTCTCGTAAAACTATGAGATGACGTTTGCAGATACGTAACCGGTTTCTTGGTATCGTTTCGTAGTAGTAGTAGCAGCAGAACAAGAATATGCAGGTAAATCGCCGGCCGGTGAGAATGGTCACTTGGGAACGATCGAGCTCGATTGAAGGTTATCGATCGCTCATGCCATAGCATGTAGACATCTTTTAAATCTAAAAAGCTAACATGTTTCTGTTGTATATATCAGATAAAAGATATTATTATGAAAATAAATTTATCAATATAAAGCATTTTAATCGCAGTCATACAGTGTTAAACAGATATAATTTATGCATTAATTTAGTTCTCAGCTCGCATTTTCAGTACGCATAGATAAACATATCTATACGTAATGAAGATACTTTTCCAGAATGAGTTTGGAATTAGGGTTTGAGATGAAATTCTACTTCCAAAGGTCATTGGTAGATGTCGGGACAACATCCTATATCATCTGTCACAATTTTCCTTAGAATTTACTGAGTGCCAATTATTACCTCGTCACGCACTAAGGGAATCGTACTAATTGAAAAATGCATAATAACGTCTATACACTTATAAGCGTAACCAGTAAACGTCGAGGTAGTGCCGGAAATGTCTGGTCTTAACAATCGCGCTTTTACGTTTACTAGTCTCAATAGCGCGAACAGGAAACAGGGGCTTTGACCGCCACAGTTGGCCTATTTTATTGTTTAGCACATCTAATTTCATTGTTGAATCCTTTTGAGCTTTTAACGTCACTTATCGCAAACAATCTGTCATTTCTAAACGTTTTCGCGTGTGCTTCATGCATCGAAGCGGGCTTAAATCCACTACGTTTAGTACTTTGAGTTTAACACGAGGATGCAAATAGGCAAAATTGTGGAGTTGGGAAGGTACTACCATATAAGCGTGTAGTATGCCTTTTTGGTGATAGTCAGTCTCACTATAAGCATACGGTCGTGACAATTTTTTTCGAAAATACTCTGAAATGTGGTGCATCGGTAGGAACGTACGTCTATGACACATACACTTGCGTATATGAAAAGTGTATTTGAAATTGACGTTTAAGTATACTTAAAGGCAACTTAGTAGTTATAATCTCCTCGTATAACTAGCAATCGGTGATATGTTGTAAGCCCGGAAAAGTGCTGGCCCATATAGCCCTATAGTTGCCATTGATGTTACCACTCTAACTGGCACGTATGGAGCAACTTTAGTGAGTCCAAGCAAGTCTCATGTCGATTCAAAATAGTACCCAACGGTTTTGTGTTAAAGGTACGTGTTATAGGGACCTTAGGATACTTTCTCTCATTCAAATATCACTTTTTACAAGGCATTACATTACTACTACTAAAGTACTATTCACAACTAATGCGCTTGTTGAACTACCTCGTGGAACTTCGTATGGACTCTAAACGCGAAGTTAAAATATATATGGTAAAATAAGTTCCGCGATAGGTACTCAGAACGCAATATTCGTTCCGTAAAAAAAGATTGTAATTGATCATAATGCCGATTATGAAAAATCGACATTTATCCTATAAAGAGGAAGTTCCGACATCTGGAACAAACTCTTTTGCACAGCTTGTCGTCCATATATAGCGCAGAGCTGAATGGGTCTCCCACGAAGTATTTTGCTTATGGAGTTTCAACTGGTTCTGGGTCTGTGAGATTGGACGTAAAACGCCATGTGCATAGAAGGCGATGCTAATTGACCTACCTAAACCTCGATTCCTGAATGATATGGCTGTTACTTACCACTTTTGGCAAACAAAAGTCATATCATGGCGTTGTCTGTGTAAAGAGAGGATCGAAGACAGCTAGGAGAGAATCAAGAACTTTTTATCTCCCAGTTGTAAGTCTTAGGTAATCGATTCCAGAAAAAATGTTTGCCTAGTTATACGTAGGCACAGAATTGTTGGCTTGAACGCGTTCATAATCTTGAGCTTCGTTACGTTACAAGAAACACACGGCTAGATCATTTATGTAACCAGTTACTCTCTTTAGGGTTACACATAGAACATCTATCATATGTGGTTTTTTTTTGGGAAAGAACCGTAATGTATTTTGCAGTGCGCATCTTCGTTCTGTTAGATAAACACAATTGAAAGTATAAACATCGATTGCAGACGAACAGATTCGATATTTTCCGGCACCCTAAATTTTATTTCACTCGCTACTTAAAGCTGAATAGTAAATATGAACGCATGGTCTTATCCGTTGCTAAAGACATAGATAAAATGCTTCTAGGAACCTCTTTCAACAAAGACGACAAATCCACATCAGTCTATTAGAGTCATGTCGATAATATAGCGGGTACTTTACACAAAAGGTCATATGCTTAATTTTAAAAAGGTCCTAGACTAGGGTGAATTTTGAGGCTCGAAAACGCTTCTTAGGAAACGCACATCCAGCTATAAGTATTATATTATATTCCTAGTAAAATATAGTTGTCAAATATCTAAGTATGGTCTATCTTTTTTTTTATTAGTAACTAAAATCCCTGAACAAGTACTTGTCCTAAGTGAATGGACGAGCCAAGGCCCGTCTCGTCCTAGTGATCAAAGGTAACTCAATATGGCCTGTGTCGCTGCTGGGAATGTACAAACACGATTCTACGCATGACGCATAATGATAATCCTTAAAAAAAAAGTCTTTTTTAGCATGCTTTGTCGTATCGGACGGTCGTTTCAAGCCCCAGCAAAAACGCGCTTGTAGATTCTGTCGAGGGCCATGAAAGCCCAAAACGTTATGGCTATTGTGGGTTAATTTTCGAGTGGAATGACTTTTGTTGAAGCCCCAGCTCAAGGTAGGCGACCTTAATTCAACTACCCTTAAATCGACTTTAATTAGAACCACTACCGCTTTCGTATTTTTCGAGCGGTTATGTTAGTGTCGGTTTATGCTGAATTATGTTTTTGCACCCTTTTACAAAAATACAACCGAAAGATGATCGATTAAATATTTATTTAGGTGACAGTCTGTAGGTTGTTGATCCGAATAAGCGCCCAGGTAAATAAATATAGTAACGTTTAACGATATTCCATTATATCTGCATATTCGGCTCTTGGCTTGGACGTACAGCGTTGTCCTGGTCAACGGTCGTAGCTTGCCCAATGTTTGCAGCAGTATAATCAACAATCAGGATAGCAGCAGCAGCAGCAGTGGATAAGGTGGCGCGGAAAAGAGTCGACGGAGCGTCAAGGTCATCAGCCTGCTCTGTCAGTAGCAGCTCGGTAGTCCTATGGGGCGCCAGGATCGATCACTCGTCTCACCATCTGTACTGCAGCCGCGACTAACACCCCTTAACCTCATCCACGTCACGATCACGTACAACAGCTCACTACTGCTGCTGCTGCTCTTTTCAGCTTTTGCTAGTGGTCCACCCGTTTTCTTCGCTTGTGAGGTCCAACGGATCCGGTTGGCCATTGAATGAGCTTTGCTAGAGGCTCAAAAATCGCAGCGGAGTTATCACTAGGGTACTGGCGAAATGAAGAAATAGTAACAGCAGGCCAGCCGTTGAATGGCGATAGACAGTCCTCCTGCCTATGCACCGCAACAGATATGCGCACAGAAGGATACAAATTAATATATATATACATATATATATTAATTATGTATGGATAAAGTATCGCCTGAATACACCTAGTTTTACTAGTTGGCGAATAGTGGACATAAAGTTGCCTTTCGATAAAGCAACTAAGGACACGTCTCCATATACACCTTGACCCTTGGAGGGATACCGAGGGAGCCATAGGTCGTATTGCCAGGTTCGCGTGAGCTATCCGTGCAGATACACCATCTCCTGCTAGGATCCCCCTATACGACAATCTCTGCAAGAGCTGCTGCGTCATAGTGACGCTAGATATACTAGACTGACAGCTTATTCAACCAGAATCCTAATCCAAACCGTGGTGGCTTGGAGGCTTGGTTGTTCAAATGCGATAGACGGTTTTCTTTGGCTCGCAATGAGCGTCTATCGCACAATTGCATCGAGGTAAGAAATGAGAACGCTTGAATTCCTTTGTTGCACTTGTTCTATAGCCTCTACATGGGTATTAGTTACAGTAGGCGCTGGGAGGCACACACATAAATACAATACACGCAAGATTACAGGTTTTTATTCTTCTTAGGGGACCCGACCAGTAAGTGCCGGAATTGGGATTAGTGAACTGGCCTCTACTTTCAAGTAGATCATTGAGACCACTTCTCATAAGTAAGTCACAGCAGTAGAAGTCACGCAAAAATAAGTAAAGGTCATACATCGGGCGTAGTATGCTTTTGAGCTACATTGAATGATGACTTAAGGAACTATGTGAAGTTTAAAATGGCTGTTGCTCCAAAGACCACTACTGGCTTAATACTCTCAATGGGACGAAATATGCTTACAAACACCAAATACATGCGAGACATTGCCTAGGCAGTTCGCATATGAATACAGCATAGCATAGACTAGGTATGTGTATGCATGTGATAATTTCCTACGTTCCTAAATATGGCTGTTAGCGTCGTCGTCCTCGAGTGCATGGGTCCGCTGGGAATTTCTGATGCTCTATGATCCTACGGCCTACCGTAACTATGAAGAGACAAACCGGAAGCCGAGAAAGCGGCGTCGAGAGGAAATACAGAGCCTGTATCAAAATGTGCGGCCGGTGGTCTTACCGCACCTAGTCATGATTCTAAGTGCCAAACAGAACATGAATTACGAGTTGGAGTCGAAAGAGGAGATATAAGAAAGAGTGGCAGGGGATGAAGGGCGCAAAGATGGCCTGCAAAGCGGGCCTAAGGTAGCGTAGCTGCGTTGAGTATTTTTACTGTATGGAGTGCGGCCATGTGTTTCGTTTGGCTTGCTTATTCCTTACTGATTCGAAAGCCAGGCAATAGAATTTGATGCAGTGTTGGACAGCGGCCACCCAGTCGTATGCGGGTTGATCTGACTAAAACCGATAAGAAGGGATAAGCTCGTTATACCCGGTATCCACGGCTCTCGCTCAGTTATTATAGTAACAGGCGTGGCAAGTAGCACAGTGATATGCTATGGGCGCCGTCTATGGCTGGTAGTGGGTGAGGCTTATCCTAACTTAGCACAGCGAGATCGCTAGATCTTGCACTCCGCTTGCCGGTGGGGTGGTTCGATCGTTAGCATTGACAGATTAGCTGCCGATGTTCGCATGCATCCAAGAAGTAGAAAGAACAGCCATTGCTTTACAGGGAAAAATGAGACAGGAGAAGCTATTGCTTGCAGCGCCCAGCCGCCATTGCGTCAAGCGCTAGATCGACACTACTTGAAATATATAGCACGGGAAGGTCTTCACATCCGCACGAACAGTCTTTATCTGTCACCCGGTGTGTGTCACCGGTACGCTCCGCTGTGTTCCTATTGGAAGCAGAGCTTGTGGGTGAATAGGCTAAGATATGCCGGTGGGTTTAGGAACGAAATCGATTTTGGGCGCCGCGGAGCAGCAAAGTTATTAAGCGATGGTCAGTAGTTCTTACTATTCGTTCTTACTACAATACAACTGGGTATATAGTATTAGTCCCCGTGCATTGAGTACCGCTGTCCAATTCGGCAAGATTTTTCCAACAGTACGCCGCGCTGTGCTACGTTACGTATACAGATGCTGCCGATGATGTGCGACAAGACAACGTAGTGCAAGAAACAGCGGCGGACGAGCGGCCGCGATACGCGACCTGGCCTTTCCGAAACTTATCGTCACTGTCATCGCATCCCTTATGGAAGCATACATGAGCGCAGCACGCTGTATATGCGTTTGCCTGTGTGCATGTAAACCGAAAGGGGTATTTGCCGGCTTCCGCGTATGCTTTCTTGAAGATCATGTATGCCAATGTATGCAGTGATGAGCCAAACGAAGCCTGGCAAAACAACGGCAGCGCACGGCCAAGCGCTACTGTGCCGTATAGGCGTGCAGTGACCGCGTTCTGCAGCCTGCCGCTTGCAAAGAGATACGTGCGCAACGCCAAAAACAGAGCGGATGCGAAGGGAGATAAAGCGACAGTAGCTGCTGGCTTGAAGAGGAAGACAGAAAGCAAGATAGGGAAAAGATGAGGGAAATATATGCCAAACGGCGTCTTTGAGCTTGAGGATGCACGCGGGCAGGAAGAAACACGTTGCCGGCTACGACAGAAACGATGCCGCAAAACATAAAAGCATATCACTCCGTGCTAGCCAGCCTAACATTGGGACGGTGTCGTCCGCGCAGCGACGTCGCAGCGGAAGCGGAACGTGTTTTTCTGTCCGAAAAAGAAGCAAAAGGCTGTTTACTGTAAGTATCTCTCTCCGCTACTCACCGCCGTGGGTACGTACCATTGGCTTCTTTCTTATCCATTCTCGCAGACAATGAATACAAGTGGCGTCACTGCGATTCATCGGTAAGAACGACAGTTGAATGTGGTTAAATGGGCGTTTAGCCTCATACATATTAGAGGGTGGTACCGAGAGGAAACCGAGATGAAGAGGCACGTTTAGACACTCGATAGTAACGGATAGAGGGACAGTTTTTTTAGCCGCATCGACAACCACTATAAGTGTTTGAACGAACTAAGTGAACGAATGATTCGGGCAAGCGTGATGTAAGTATACTTTAGAATGACGTTGAAAAGAAAAGATAGTTCTGGAAAGGGGTAATGCTGGGTGCCATGAAGATTATCGTTGTTTGAACTTTGACGACGGATGTTATTGTGGCTATCGTCGTCGTTCCTTGACACACTTATAACGTATGGTTATTGACATTAATACGTCATGAATGGCCTCAAAAACCACACGATCAGTTTGTTTAGGTTAGTCGAATTTATGAGATAAGGTTGACATGTTTTTGAGGACTATAACTGCATAAGCCAATATAAACTAAAACACATGTTTACTGTGCACACTTTTCCTTTCGTACCTTCCTAAGCTATGTTCCTTTTATTGTCCTCCACAAACATAACTAACTCCCCGTTAGTATAATTTCGGGCTCCTCGAACTCGATATATCTGTTACGGCTTCTGTATGGGCGCTAGAAGGTGTTCTGAAAAGCGCCTACTTATCCTTAACATTTGCTACTTTTTTTTTTTTTAATTAAAATCACTCACATACTCATGAAGAGTTCTTCAGAGATTGAGGTTGCATGAAATTATTTCCGATCGTCAAGACGAACAATAGAGATGGTATTATAGATTAGTTTGCCTCCAACAATTAATTCTTGTATAGCTATATAGGGACTCGCTGCCGTAAGATAAATCACAA
The DNA here is from genome assembly GCF_002532875.2 of Varroa jacobsoni. NCBI lineage: Eukaryota > Metazoa > Arthropoda > Arachnida > Mesostigmata > Varroidae > Varroa > Varroa jacobsoni. The sequence goes on along the minus strand of NW_019214183.1, from coordinate 91,691 downwards.
CTAACGTATCGTTTTCACAGTAGGTATGCAACCAGTATATCTGAGTTTTCATTACCGAAATTGTTGAAATAGGATGGTGGAGATATGCTAATGCTAATACTAGCTTACTTCAACTAAAGTGAGTTAAATTAAATAAGAGCTTTTTTTTTTCAAGCTTGCTGCAAGCTAGTAGTTGCAATTGTTTAATTTGTTCTGTTAACGGGATTGTCATTATTGAAACACTTGCGCTGTAGGGGGAAACGGAACACCGCCTCGTTGAATGTTACTGTCCCTTGAAAGTGCTGCTGATGATTCCCATACACTGAACCGGTTATGAAAGGTACGAAAAAAAAAAAAACTATGCCATAGATGCGGCGTATCTTCAATCCCCAGTTCCCTTGAAGGTTTGTTTTTGGATAAGGCGTAGTAATGCCCGGCGTTGACACCGGGAACACGGGCTTGTCGAGTTCGATCGAAGAGTGACTTGTCGGTAATGCCTATCCAATTTTAAATGGCTTGGATGAATAGGTCGCGAATGGTCGTATATAATATCGAAATAAAGTTATTTTCATAGAAGCAGTTTGAAGGTAACAACGCTAGATTTCCTTCATTTAGTTCGTATAACTACGTAAAAGTAGGTTACAAGTCCTCGAAACAAGATCATATTTTTAGTTGGCATGATCTGATCTAACGACCATTAGCTCAAAAGAATCTGCTTTGGCATTTGCTCTTGAAAATTCGATCATTTGCTATCTAGAACGAAAACAAACACGAAACCGCGTGTGATTTTGTCACGCTCTGAAGTCGTCTCGAAATTTCTCAACAAGAGCAAATTCAGACAAGAACAAATACATATAGGGGACGGCCCAGATAGAATTTCCACTTAGACATAGCATAAATATGCTAATTACTGGCCACACATGGTCTCGGAGTATGCTAATTACTTGCCCGGCGAACTGCTATGGAGCAATAAATCTTTTATTTTAACTCCGACTAATGAGAAACCTTGTAGAAGCAGAGTTTAGATTAGGCTTGATCGGAAAGATTTCCTCGATGGCCTGTTTATGGCTCTTGAACTTCCATATTTTTTGAACGCTAAACTTTGAATCTACAAGTTACCGACGACCACTGCCAAATTGTAGCCGCACTACAGAAAAGTCTTCATAGTCTTGCAATGCACTAAACCTCATCTGTCATTATCAACAAATTACTGACATGTATACCTTAATCACTTATTAGAGAACTCATGCATAAAAGGCTTAATTAAATCCCACTGCGCCTCATAATTACGATGCATCGCGTCTATTTCATTCTTTGGTTCGACTATAAAATCAGTGTATTTCTCAAAAAACCTGACGAAACACATATCAGTGGTCCTGCACTGTTGCTCGATGAACTACACGATTATATGATATCAATATTTCGTACGGCTGAGCTTCAATAACCTATGTTTTTAGTGCATCTCCTCACGCGTCCCGCTATGATGTAGTTAGTGTCTTTACGCTTTAGTAAGTTTGGTGTCCTTTATATCCGTCTGGACAACTTTCTTTTTTAACGTTCTTGTGCCATGACAAGTTTTGTGTTGACCCCACGCATATTTGTTTTCCCTATCGATAATAAACGGCTTTATTTTATACAATCCGTTTGATATGGCGGACAGGTGCCTAATTATGTTAGTCACCCTTTTCCTTAATGTTACTAAACCGACAATTGTCGAGTAAGAGATTATGTTTGGCGTGTTCCGTTACGTGCCCTGTACGCTGGAAGCGGTAGAGAATAAAGAATTCAACGCAGTTTTCGAAACCAATGACAACTGCTTTCACCACAATAAGTTTTGCGAGAGAGGACACTGCCCGTAATTACAGCTCACAGTCTGCAGTGTAAGGATAGATTTAAGAATCCTACGAGAGGAAATCAACGCTTTTCGTCCGTTTTGTGGGTTGTTTTTGACTGTAATTTGGTCTCCATGCTAGTATAACCTATTCTATTTTGTGGAGATCTTTATTCTGGAGATAGGCGGTAGTAAGACCTCTATTAGAGAGATTCTGTGTATCTTACACTTGACACATTTTGCCTTCATTACACGTGATGTAATTATCATACCTCCTTCGCAATATACGTCACCGACCTCATTCTGTACAATTTTAATCCTTTCGATTACTTAACTTTAGTTTTTGCTCATATTTTACATATCATACATCTTGTTTAGACTACGTGGAAGAAAGAATTTTCCATTGCAGAACGTTCGTTTGAACACATGGAGAAAAGCACAAACAAAATGATAATGGACTAACAACTTATTGTTCTATTGTAAAACCGCTTTGGTCGTTATAGTGCATAACACTGCTATTCCCATGACTTTTGAAAAAGGCGCCCTTTTCACCCGCTGTCAATTATGGCGCATATTTTTTTGTAGTGTATGCAATTTATATTTGGTCGTAATCTACTGCTTAACTGCAATAGGCGGCGGGGCATGGCGCACGAACATTAGCGACAGCCCAGGCGGGAAAGTAGCGCCAGCTTGTGATCGTCTCTGTTCCGGGTTAATGCATCGGCTGCGAAGGGCCACTCCAACGCAAATAGTTAGGGGAGTCAAATAACTATTATAGGGCCGTTTGACAGTTTGTCTGTTTCTAAAAAATGCGCCTCTTATTAGGCTCAGTTGCTAAAGCCTGCGTAGTAGATACGTATATTCAATACAGGAATAGAGAGTACGCAAATAACCAACCTTGGATTCGCCTTATAAACTACATGTTCTATTGGGCTATCTGTGAAAATAGCCGGGTATTAACAGGCTTCATTACTTTAAACTACCATACATGTACATATTATCAATAGATACTTTAGTGATTAAACTCTGTACGCAACTTTCCCTTAACAACAACAAGGGCAACCATTGTCAATCTACCCCTGGAAAATTCTGTGGACAAATATAGACGTTGTTCCGCTTGATTAGACTTTAGAACAACAGTTTATGATAGGGAAGACAGTTAGCGAAGTTTTCAAGGTGCAGGGACAGATCAATGAAAGGTTAAGTTTTTAAAAATACAGAATTATGGTAAGTAAGTATATCTGTATATGGTTGGAGCTGATTTGCGGCCAACTTCATGTTAGCAAAGTCCTGTCATGGCAAGGCAAAAAATCGTTTGGAGCGATTGACGACGCTTTTTTTTTACCGCCAGATAAGGAATGTTTTTTTGGTTCACCAAGGTACAACACACATCATATAAATCCACTGGCAGCACTGCCGGTAACATTACAAGCCATGTGTTATTTTAAAACCCTATAACTCTAACTGAAATTACAGCATAAGTAAACGATTTTTTTATGCTATTTAGAATAGACAAGTGCCTTTTCGTGTGCTTTTCGATCGTTAGATCTCGCAGCTTTTATATCAAGTTCGTTAAGGGTCGCGTTAGTGAAATCACGACGCGGTTTTGGGCCTGTCCCAGTAGATCGTTCCGTTGAATTAGCCGTAGCGGTAACTTCATTTCTGCTCAAGCCATAATAACGCTTTGACTTAACTGACTCGGCCATTTTGCCTGCTTGTCTACGCCTTTTGTTGCCAGTCCCACCCCTGTCAAACTCATTCCCTTCACGTTTTCCTATTTATTCTGCTTGAAGCTATTACAGAGAATAATCTTTCACTTCCATACATCTCACACATCCGCATGGTTGTCCCCCTTCCTTCAGCGCACACTCGAAGATGAGAAGAGCGTTGGTCGCTGGACGCTTGGCCACATGTTAGTCTCGCGTTGACGCCCACAAGGGCTACGCGCGTCTGAAGGAACTGTATGTAAAGATATCGCCTAGACGACGACTATAACGACTGGCTTAAGCTGACGCCGTTTCTCTGTTTTGGCTGCTGCCGCCACTGCCTTTGCCGGCAATGGCGGTAGTCTGTACATCGGGGTTGGTGCTGCTGGTTTGCAGTAGCAGTAGCTTGGTTGGCAGTCTACAAAATGCAAATAGCTAAACGAGATAAGATAACGCGGACACCCCTGGGTGGAAGCGTCGATTCTCTCTGTTCTCTTGCGTGCCAGCCTCCTTTCTGGTTCAGTGCATCCAGAGTGACGGCACGAACTGCCACGGCGGTTGCAGTCGATGTGCTTCGCCAGCGACAAACAGCAGGAGCAGCGGCAGATGCCATCTTTGGTGATCTCAACTCAAAGTTCCTCCCTCAGCAGTTACAGGATTATTATTCTCCGGGGTCCACAATATTGAAGTTCTTTGTTTCCTTCTGGCGACAAACGACGAATCTTTTACTTTACTCTACCACCATCTTTTGCACCTTACCTCGATGCAGTGGACATATAAGGCTTTTCCAGTCTGCCCGTCACTTTAGCCTATGCTATTGCTAGATAGGCGATTTCGAAAACTCTCTGCCCATAGACCTCATGAGAGCCTCGTGGCATATATATGTAATTCGTATACAGAATATACGTACACTACCGTCTTCAAAAATACGTAGATGAAGGCCGCGTAGAAGGATGCATAGGAAAATAGCTTCTTCCTCTGACCAAGTTTGATAGGAAAATGATCATCATAAGCATCATTTTTATGTATACGATGGTAGAAGCAGCACGCATGAGCTTATTATGGATCTTTTTAAGGCTTAGCCCAAGGTATATTCACGGTAATGTGAAAAGTTATGACCGCTTCTGTGAAGTCACCTTGCTATTCTTTCTGTGATATTCCAGTCAACATTTCATTCTAATATGTGAAAACCCTATATTCGAAGTTACCAAATAGACGGGCCGCTCTTATATAAAATAACGACAGTCAGCAGCGGAAACCTGCGGGAAGCAGTAGCAAAAAATGTACTGTCCGATATAGGAATAACGAAACGTGTGTGTACAGTTGGAATAACATAAATGGAACCTCATAACTTCGATCTCTGTGCAAGTCATGCCATTATCGTAAAGGCAAAAATTTCAGTCAGTAAAGGATGAACTGACCACGCAAGAAATACTCACTTCTAATAACGGTCATCGGTAAACCCAAAAATACAATCATCTTTCCTACGCTTGCCGGTTTTTGATTTCATCTCTCTGCAGCCATAGTAGACACTGTGTATCTGTAAAAAGAAAACTTTTTTTTGTACATCATTCATTGCCCTATTTTCAACAAATCGCCGGAGCGATTTCCGCTTGAAATGTTAATGCAATAAGTTTTTGATACGTCCGGAGGCTCAGGTTTCGTGAAACGGCATAACGTACGTACAAATTATGGTCTGAACGGATGCGGACTTGATCGATAACGGCCCTTTCACTTTGGTATTTGGGCAACGGTAAATTGACACGCCCTTACCACAGGAACAATAATTAATGTTTAATTGTGTCGCACTTATTAATCTTATACAAACGAAGACTTAGCCATCGCGAATATAAGTAGGAGAATCGGTCGTTCCCTGTTGCTAAAATACATTTTCTCCATCGAACTTACCTGTTCGTGCCCACTGCTATGCATGGCCGACCAGGTAGAGAGGTTAGAATTGGCCTAATTCCCTTAATGAAAGTCATCTACTCAGTCGACGCTCTCACAATGGAAAACCTAGATATTGTCGCAGAGATACAAAGTAGGAAAACATGCTTTCTCATTCATTCGAGTTTCAAGTTCTATGCAAATATGACTGAATCTCGAGTTTCGTAGTACGCTGATAAGATTCTTACGAAGGAAAGTACCTTTTCTAATGCAAACAAGGCATACTGCCCGAATACGTAGAGAACAGGAAGGAAACATATGAAAAATGTGTCAATGGATCGCGAAGTTCGTGGACATCAAATACACCCTCCTCAGTTTCGGAGTTAGGCTCAGGCCACATCCTAACACTTTCATTCCATTAAAAAGACAAACTGAATAGCTTATTGATCGCTCATCATATAAAATGTGATGAATCGAAAGGCTGGTTTAAAATTGTTTGCAATAGCCTACAGATTACAGAGTTATGAATTGCACACCGCACATTATATGTTTTTATATTGCGTAATATCGTGGCTCTAGCTTTTCTTGGACTATTGTTACTACTCGAGATTTTTTCAGAGCTCAGTTGCCTTAAGTCAATAAGTCTTTAGAGGGTGCCAATCACTGTTAATCATCAACATGGTCAACCTCAGCTTCAAGTGGTCAGAACGTTTTTGTCTCAAGTCGTCTCGTAACTGAATTATAAATACCCATTAACTTTTAATACAATTATCCTCGCAGCACGGATTTTTATAACAATGCCGCATATCGGGTAATTACTACAAGGTACTTACGTAATGTTCGTAAGAAAACCTGCATGAATTATCGGAAAAAATCCGGTCACCTCTGGATCTCTTATTTAAATCAAGTTTACTACAATTCAGCATAAGTCGACCATGCAGTACTCTTAAAACCATTGTTGAAAATACAGAGGGAAGGCTAAATCGTCTGGGCCATGGTATAGACTGCAATACTACCAAAGTGAATGTTGTGTATGTACGTTATGTTATGTATGTAAAAAAGTACGCATGCAACAATAGACTGGCGTTATAGAGATAGAACCAGGTAGCAGAAAATGTCCATGTAATACCTACTCTGTGATTTGCAAGCAAGTGACAAGGGTCATCTGATCGACCCACACCAAATCGTCGCAACGTGTCGGTGTTAAAGGCAGATTAGCACCGGTCCTTACAAACATTGCCTTATTCCCAGCCTATTTGTATGGCGCTATTAACTGGCGTACTTATAAAAATCTACCCAGTGACTATGCACTTACGAGCTAAGACTAATTCATTTTATAGGGAACAGTGTGCAATCGTGCTACGTACCAACTCCTACAACCAACCAACGTGGCATCGCCTTACGAGAAAACAGGGTTTAATCACGAGGCTTTCTGAGTAACGCAAGAAGCCATTGGCGGACTGCTGCCATTAACATGTGCAGAAAATACGCGCGAAATATAATCATAATACCCTTGTCATCATTTGACACATCAGGGCTAAGTGGCTATGCTTTGTTGAAAGTGTGGTAGAACTACACGTTACGGGAAACTGTAAAAAGTTGTAGAACTTTTTTTGTGCCCTCTGGCAGATCATCTGATTCCTAACTTTCAATTATTTATCATTGCATGCGCACCGACGCCTAAATCAAATCAACGATCTCGCCGCAAACAGATAAGAATTTTAAGAATTGCCGAGTTATTGAATTTCGGGGTTTTTGATTATTTCTTTTTAAGCTCTTGGTAAATAGCCCCGGGGAAAACCAGAAACTTTATTCTCAAAATACAGTATTCCTGTTCAAAACATGAAAAAAGGCATGCTTAGTTCCACCAGAAAAATGTTCCTAAATCTGCGTCGATAATATTATATTTAAATTATGTTGACACAAGTTTACCTGTCAACGTACCGTGTACGCAAGTTTCGTTTTCGCAACCTAATATTTATGGACTCGACCGTATGAAATGATTTTTCCCTTGAACAGGGCTCACTAATATCCGTGCGTGTGTGTGTGTGTTGTAAGTTGGCCTTGGTGCAAAATGCAACATATTTACATACGATTTACAATACCTACCCCTATAGGTTCTAAAGCGTTGTGATAGAACTGTAGTATGTCAACAAGACGATAGGTTGTGTGATACGAAGACGTAGGTATGAAAGCGTCCTTCCTTCTTGAACCACGTTCATGTAAGCCGCAGAGTCTTAAGGAAAGTTTTGTGGTTCTGAAGGTAGCACCTTACTGCGCTGTAGAAAGTAGTCATTGGAAGTTACAAAATGAGTAGTCTATGTTTCTTAAGTAATAGCCTTTAATAATGCTATTAAAGAAACAGCGTTCTTTACGTTATCGGGAAACTACAAGTTCTCTACAGCAGCGGGTACAGCGGAAGAAAAAAACATCTACCGGAAGTCAACATTTGTTTACTATTTAGATACAATACCTTGTATTCGTTTTTACACACGCCATTCAGTAGGCTTGATTTCCTGTGAAATTATTTAGTGGTGGGCGTAGGCGTAGTCCGAAAACTCTGCGCTTTTAGCGCAACGGTTTATAGGGAAGCAGACTAATTGAAACCATGCTGTAGCAGCACTTGATGCAATCACTTAATAAATGTTTCGACATTTGTGTGCGCAACTGTCTAAACACTGCGTGGGACGAGCACATTCGCCCATGATCGGCTACTTAGCTCCTACGACTTGAGGATTATCGTTTATATTTTCTTGCTCATTTCTAATAATAAATGTATTGAAGTACTGAAGATGACTATACGTCATGTGGCACCACGATTCAACAACAATGGCTCGAACAAACCTTGTGAAACTATAAATTTACGCAAGTGTTGTATAAATCATAGAACGATAACCTGACGATCGTATTATACAAATAGCACTATGAGGGAATGGTAGATTGTCAATGGTGCCTACTCAGATATACGCAGACTTCAAATCCGAAGCAAGATGCAATTTCTCGGTGTACGTATTAGCCTTTCTCAATATTTTACCTACGTTTAAACTTTCAACCATTAATTAGTCAATAAAAACCAATAGCAACCATCTACTAACTTTGTTGACAGCGGATTGATTAATGTATTGTTGTGTATATAAGCGTTTGTCTCTAAGAGATAAAAACACGGTTCACTGAAAAGGTGCATTCGAATTACCTCTACGGTTCAGCGTCTATGTACGATGTATATATAAACTGAGAGCCTCTGTAGGATGGCCTGCACCGAATGTACCTTTGTCAACGCTGCGTCTAAGTACGAGCAGCTAAACGTGGCGGTATTTGTATTGTGAACATCGTCACACAGTTGCTATTACAAGCGAGATGCGAAAGTAATCAGTTCAGTTATAACAACACAAAGGAGCGAAGGCATGATAAAACAAAAGTTGTTGCAGGTATCAAAGGTATCTGCTATTATTCTGTTTGACGAGAAGCCTGTAGTCGCGCGCCGTATTCCCTTCATATCGTCAGGAGAGACGTCAGGAGCCGCTCTCTGTCCATTGCTCTCATTCGCGTCTTACGTCACTCACCACTCTGTTTGCATTGTCAAGCTCCTGCAACCTATCCTGCCGCAACGGCACATCTTCCACAAAGGCGCTGTCGCACCTGTACTAAAAACATTTTCGTTCTTTTTCCGGTCTGCTTGATTTGCCTACAGCATGTCTATACAGCTTCATTAAAGTTTATTTTAAACAAAAAAAAATTCGCAGAAGTACAGCCCTCTATTGCCTTCATATTCCAGATGACTTCAATATATATCCACATTAAGGCAATACGAAGAGCCAAGGATATGTTGAAGGTGTTTTGCTAAATGATAAAAAAATCACAAAACGTCTCAAAATTATCGGCCAAACGCAATAACGACGAAACACTGAGGCCGCTTAATGTCAGAAGCAAAACACGATAATGACGAGGTCACGATGACGTGGGCTCCAGTACAAAGCATAAGTTTAACGGGTCTGCCAACACGAGAACTAACGACATTTTAGTTGGCCCTGTTATACGACCTTCGAGCTGCTGGTGTTAGGGCTTCGAGAGCTGTTGACAGCGTCACTGCCGATCCGTTAGCACTGTTAGTCTTTATCCGCCCAACGCTTGTGACGGCGTTAGGCTGTTAAAGAGTAATGAGGGAGCATGCCCGCCAATATCAACATAACGCCATCGAACCCGCCTGAAAGATCACCTCCGCTCTATCCTCTGCCCCACTAGGAATGCTCGTTAATTTCCTCGCTCTATAGCCTAGCCTTGCTCAGTGAAACGGGTGCATTCGCCGATTCCTCTACTATACGTTTATGCCCGGTAAGCGTGCTGCTAGCGTTGTTCCTTCGGTCCTGGAGTGTCCTACTATGTCTATGCAGCCTCTTAGCCCGATCTATGCGTGTCTGCGTCTACTTTAGCGGCTTTCTGAGGCCTTCTTTGAATCATCTCCAGGTGCCCTCTGCGTCAAGTCATGGTACACTGTGTGTAGTGAGTCTCCTGTTCCTGCCGGCCTTGCTATACGCTCAAGGCTGGAAATGCCTCCAGTTCGGACCATCTGGCTTGTCCAGATGATATAAGTTTTTCCTTCGTACCGCCCCAACGTGATCGACTAGAACTATTACTAAGAGATAGCCTTCAGTAGTCTTATGTAAAACTAAAAACATCTTCGTTATTTCTGCGGTCCGCTTGATTTGCGTACAGCATGTCTATATAGCTTTATTAAAATTTATTTTGAACAAAAAAAATTTAGAGAACCATAGCGAAAAATTATACTACTTTACGGTTAAATGTTATAGTCTTAATAGGCTGTTATGTTAGTAACTGATTCAGAAGTTTTTTGAACATCACTCAATGGCCAGAGGTCATAATTGATAGCAACTTTAGCAGATTATGGATTTCGCAAGCATTTCTTGGTACTAATAAACATACATTATATTAGGTTTATTGAACTTCAGTGATGCGTGTGACCCATATTTACGCGTATCTGTTAATACCGCTGAGCCTCGAAGAGGCACGGCGGCCATTTACAATAGCATATTTTATACACAAGTTTCCAGGTCTGTAGTGCAGTGACAGCATCTGGCGAACCAAAAAATATCAGCTGCGAATTTTCGTACGGTTCGTTCGGTCTAATGCCACTGTTCGAAACACTCAGTATTGCGTTGAGGTCAGGTTTTTTTAATAACTGGAAGTAAATACAGATGAAATCAGTGGACATGAAGTAGGCCAATTGAATCCATTGAATGTATTCGCGTAGACACAAGTTGTCAGTAGAGTATACGGATCTTATTTTAGCTTCGTTTAATACTACGATGAATGAATATGGCACAAACTGTTTAACATAAGATCGGAAACATCCAAAAACCTACCCATCTCTATGAGATAGTTTGGTTTTATTTAGACTATTTTTTTTATTTAGACAACTAGTTTTTATTTAGACGCATATTCAGATAGTAATAAAAAAAGGTAGGGGGAGAAATGTAGAAGCACGTTTCTATGAGGATACCAAATTTTGGGCTTAGTTCCATCAGCGATTGAAAATATCAGCTGATGTTTGTAATCCCTCAATATACATAAATATTACAGCTCTATAGGAAACTTGTTCGGCTGATGTAGTTACTTTGGGATCCGCGTGGCATTTGGAAAGCCAATGAAAAAACCTCGAATCTACAGTTTTACAGTTCAGAGCGGTCAAAGGCTATAACTGGTGTACGGTTTTACTTACATTCCAATACCACAGTGTTTCCCTTCTATATATATTTACTATTTAACCACTCGCCAGAGGAAGCCATATAAAATTTAGATAATTGACGAGAATGCAAAACTACAAAAACCGATTTGCTTAATTGAAGAGATCAATTTTTGTTCTGGGGCTTTTGTAGTGGAACATTGTATTGTTAACGTCAGCCTAGCTTCGCTTAAACGTCAAAGGCTTCATTGCCGTTAAGTAAGTTTGAAAGCAAGTGTTTTCTTCACATACGTTTCCCCTCTTCACGAGAGGTTTACGCTAAGGTCTATTAACATTTCTTTACTAGAAACCTATTTACCTGGAACACTGTTTGGAACAGTGTTAAAGTAGATCGTACGGTACGATCCCTGTTTGCAGTAGATTCATACATCTAACGGTACAAGGTGAATTTAAGAAGACTGCGCAATCGAATCTTCATTAGATTTAGAATTAGATGTCTCTTCAACATAATCACCCTTATTGTATCAAAAAAGGCTAATTATTTATGGATTTATAATAGTTTAGCTCAGTTAGTTTTTAGTTTATGTAATTATCGTGGTAACAGAATAATGATCAGACCAATTTTACAGATATATGTCTCACGAACTCAAGTTATTTTCCAGCAAGAAAAATAAGGCTCAATACCTAAATACAGTCAGTTAAGAGGAGTTATTCTGCCTGCAGTCAGCTAGCATGTATTCGTTTTTAGGTAAAATATCTGTGACTTAATGTATTGTCAAACGGTAGAAAACGCGTAGCTCTGGATAATGGAACCTTCCAGTTTCTCCATAGGGTACATTTCAGGTTGCTTGAGCTAACCAGAGAATATGTTTTTTTACAGCGAATTTGTTTCCTTTTTTCTAAGATGCTACCTTTATATGCACAAACATTCGGTGGGCAGCTTGGAATTATTCTAGCCTTTAAGATAGCAGCGTTTAGGTTGAGACAAACACTTACTACAGACTCGATGCATTTGTTCAGATTTCTTGTTCAGATCGGCCTTAAACCGCTCACTTCAGAGCCAGTTGCTACAGCACAGATATTGTACATTATTGTAGAGATATTATAGATATTGTACGTTATTCGAGGTAGTAGGAACAGAACCAGGAGACACGCGCGTTCGAAAAAGTTCCAGTAGCTTTATGGAAAAAAATTGAACATTTATGAGCTTAAACATTACTTGCATGTAGCCGTTTAGGAATCTGTTATGTTAGTTTTTTTAGAGATCAACGAATAACTCTGAACTCAAGATGGGTCCAGCCTAAGTACAAGATATGCGCTAACTTTCATCGAAGTTTGTTGTTAAATTGAGTAATTACAAAAATTAATCTTCTTGCTGGGATCTACGTTGAAGCACGTGAGCGTTATGCAGGCCAGCATCGAATCGTGTAGCGACCATAATCTTCTGTAGTCCATACACAGCTTCATGAATACGGTAACTGACAGCATCCGTGGACGTCCGCCAGCGCTGTTCTGGCGATTGCAGTATTTTTTTTCGGTGAAAGTTCTGTCTCTAATACGTACTATGAGATGCAATTTTTATATTCATTACCGGTGTATTATCGAAGTAGGACATATAACTTCTACTCGTTCCTCTGTCTGCCATTTGTGAATTTAGGTAACCACAGTAATCTCTGGTGTATAGGCTGTTTACTTCATCACTTGCAATATGAAATCGACGAAACGCTCTAGATCGAGTCTATTCTGATGGTCATCTATATTATTGCTTGTTGTCTGGTGTGTTTGAGTTACTTACTTGTAGTTACGTTACGGTATGTAACATTTAACTGACGTTACCATTAAAAACCCCAAGGGACTATTCAAATATCGCATCATATTTCGTACTTGCTATGGGCGTGCTAAAATCCTTTGGATGACAGCCGTGGACACTAAAGGCCTGTGCATTCCTTTAAATACGCGGTTCTCGTAGTTAAAAAAAAACACGTATTTCACCTGTAGTCGCCCTCTTATATGAGACACTGCCTGTCCAAAACGCGGAGTCCTTCTCCGTACCCATGGCCATCTTCCAGTTCGACTGTTGCTATTATTAGCAATAGCAATAAGAAACAGTTTTCATATTATGTAAAGCCAAATAATTCCTACCCAATTTCGGTTGATCAAATTAATAGAGCCATCTCTATTCAGTACTTCTATATAGAACTGGATACCCAAATTCGAACGAACGTTGGCGGGCTGTTTGTCGTAGCAAATATGTGTTCATCCACCGTTCTGGCTACTTGAAGAAAGCTAACTCTATCTGAGGCAAAACAGCAGGTGCATCATAGCAAAGAACATGGCTTCATTCTTGGAAAGCTTGTATGCTAGGCACATGCCCGCCAAAATTGAAAACCTTTTTTTGTCCGAAATCGAAGATCTATGGAATTATCAGCTTTCATGCGCCTTAAGAAAACACTACAGAAATTTTTATGTGGTTAACGAAGTAGCAGTCGTTTTGAGGAGAAGAATGTCAATGAATGAATGAGTTAAACTCATTTATGTACCTTTGTCAGGTAACATTCCTATTCCTCCAGATAACATGAAATATGTTTATAGACATACTTAGCATATTGAGCTCTATATGCTACCTTACGCCATACACATGACAACTGCACGAGCCTGGCTAAAACTAACGTCATAAGGCGGTCCCTAAAATAGAAGATCCAGAATTCACGAGGTTACTTATTTAGGACCTACCAATGCTTGCATTATACATGATACACTATGATACCGCCATCCTTCGTTTAGTCACTAAGCAAGACTATCCAGCTGTTAAACTTGTGGGCGGCGAGAAGTATGACACCGGTCACAAGGTTGCTTACACCTGGCATAAGTATAATATTCATCAGATTGATGAAACTCCTTCCATGAATTTCCCAGCGCGTTATTATACCTGTCAAATTTGTTTGAGGTTCTGAATGCTATGGTTCCAGTTTGACAGGATTTGGAATTCATCTCTACGAACTTTTGATCCAACTAGGTTTTCCTGGACCAGTTGATATGACGACACGTTGTGACAACAACGAAAAGCCGTGTCGATAAACCTGTGACGGCTTGTCCAGTGTAAGATCAAGGCTCTTTTGAAGAACGACGCCGTTATTCGCTTCAAATGCTCATCATTTTTACTGTGAGATCATCCTACATTCAGCTCATACAATAGGTGGATATTGGCGCAACTCTGAAGTCACAAAGCGGCTGCGGGAAACATCGGTAGAGGCTAAGTGTTGAACACGAAACTATTAAGACCTTTCTATTACTTTTCTATAGTATGTTGGGAGAAATTTTGGTTCTATTCGAGGTTAGCAACCCTAGGCAAGCAAGTCGATTCACATATGTTAGCGCTCGCTCCGTAAGACAGAACGCTGGCAGCTTCTAATAAATAAGACTAAATTAAGACTGCACAAATAAAAGGGTACAGCCGAGGGCAGCTTTGGAATCTACACAAGCTCTGTAGGTATTCTGCCTAGGGCAGCTTAAGGTTCGCTTGATATCGGCAAGCAGGGTCTTGTATGCCATTTCCCTCCTGAGCCCGTGTTGTTGGGTATCGCACTCACATTCTCCAGAAAGACGTTTAGTTTCCCTGTCAGCAGATACGAGAGAAGTCGATAGCAGCAGCTTTTCTTCGTAATTTCTCGACTCGGGTCGTCTTGGCTTTTTGGAATAACACGAAGCGTTGCATCCTGCCAATAATAGGGAAACAGTTCGGAACGAAAACGTTCATTGAACAAAGCTGTTAAGCACAGCGTCAGCTCTGCGGCGCAGTGGAGACTTTTGCACCGATGATGAAAGCGTTGGAAGCAAGGCTCGCCATGGCCTATAGAGCGTCGAAAAACTTCTCTCCGAGAGTCAGAATGTACTGCTGGTCTCTTGGTCAGATTTATGCCACCACAAGCCGTATTCCAATGTCGCACAAAACCATGATGTTATTCTCTGCATAACGCGGGATAATGTTTTCACCTATATGATTGTAATACATTGAGATTCGCTTATTGGGGCAGCCACGGCCCGTTCTCTTCTACGCAAAACAGTGGGTGGAGTAAAATCCTGCTAAGTTGAATGGGTCGATTAAAAAAGAAGAGGAATATCAATTGCCAATTTGTCGATTGGATAAGCTTCAACGATTTGCCCATCCAAGCAATGTTTGAAACTTTTCCCTTTTTTTTGTTTAAATGTTTTGGTCGTTTACTTTTTTTGATTTTCTAGCCTGCTATGAGCCCAAGATTGATTTCGCTGAAATTCTTTCTATGTGACGTTCCTGAACTACACTTGAGCATTTACTAAAATCATTCGACGAACCATCACGATTAAAATATTATTTGCGTATTAAAGAATGAATATTTTTGAAAATGGCTTGTTAATAGTTTAAGTTTCGAATTAAAGTCAACCTAAATCGCGTTGAATGCTAACTGTCTCGGACAAACACAAAAACTTATCTTAAGTTTTTGTTGATACGGATCCTTTTGATAAACTTGAAATGACATAGATAATTTTAAGTTGTCCACCTACACTGGCCAATGACACGCGCTTAGGTAAAGGTGCATATGACACCTTTTTCCCATTGCTGGGCTCTGATTAGGGTTCAAAGATATATAGTGTTCCGACGTAATTTTTAGAGACCGCAATCTGAAGACTGGAAATGTTAGCCAAAGAAATACTATAGGGTACAGGTTCATTAAAGAGCGAAGCCTCTTCTGCCTCTGTCCGACAGTTGCACATCTTAAAACGACCGATTTTCAATTTCTCGGATATTACGTTTTACATATATGTTCGTTATTACGTGTGTCGTGTACATTTATTTGGGAAAACTAACGCTGGACCGGCTGCCAACGAATGTGTCTGAAACAAATAAGCACTCAAGAGTTACTGAACACTTTTAGACGTAAGATGGGGTTGCCGGTGAGTGAAGCACCGTCGGGTGTCTCATATCACTAAGACAAATACTTAGACGTGAAGCTCACTACATGTGAAAATTTCTTAAAAGAAAAAACTGTTTGAAATATGCTTTCGGTCTTAACGGAAGACGCCTATTTTGCCGCGGATAGATAATGCGTGTTCGAATAACAACGAAGACATCCTTGAAATAAAAGGCCAGTGAACGTTTCTTCAATTGACCTTTTCATCAACGGTAAAGGGGCAGTGGGCGGTAGGGGACGACCTAGTGCTTCGTGTTCAATAGTAAATAAAAAAAGGAGGATGCAAAAAGCCTCTGTGTTAAAGCTTCTTCACTGAGCAGTTCTGATATTTATAATAGAAAAGTAATAAGTCTGAGGTCTTCGTCGGCTGTGTAACTCGAGTCTTTTCATAAAAAGAATCTCACAATTCCAAACGGGAAGATCAGTATCATTAAATAAGCGTGTTTGTGATTTCTGACTGAAGTTGCTGACTTATTTTTTTTATAAATATTCCACTTTGCGACATAAACCTGTTTCGAAGTACCACTGCGACTGGCAACAACGTAGATCGTCGATTTCTGGTTACAAAGGAGGTTTGCCTTCATATTTAGATAACTCTATCTAGATAGATATCTAGAGATATTTGGCTTCCTATGGATTTGAGCTCAAAATGCCCGACTGACAGGCAAAAGTGTTACTTCTCCATTGTTTATTAGCAAATTGAAAAAGCTGCAAATCTTCTCGATTTAGCTGGCGCACTTGATATCTGCATCAAAAGTACAATAAAATACCCCCATGGCATATCTATATTTTCTCTTAATAAGAAACTAAACAAATTCGGACGCTTTCCCGCGAGGCGTCCCAAAAAAGATACTCCACCATTACTTATCAATACGTTATCAAAAATCACTCGATGCATCAAAAGGTGCAATATTTTGGGTGAAATGAGTGAAATCTAGCTGCAGCCGTAAATCGAAATTCTCTTAAATGCCTTAGAATTGCTCAGTTCTTTTTTTTGAAACTCTGTTATGGTGTTGTAGGCAGGCGGACGAAGTGTATCATCGGTCGCAGAGGAAACATTAAAATGGCAAAACTATTTGTTACTAGCCGATGGCCCACATTCTAGTACATAACTCGGATCAGGCTTTTCCTGTTTGGCCTCGTGTTCGTCGGTCCTCCCCCAAAAGTATATTCCCGCCTTCGCCTTACGTAGAAACACACATACTTGATGAACACATCCATGTTTACTTTTCGTATTTTCGCCAGTCGCTAAGTTTGCTTAACTTGGTCAAACAGACTAGCCCGTTCCAGACGCAAGCCTCGTTTATCACTGGAAGCACGTCGTATTGATAAATGAAGTCTAGCCAATACGTATGCCCTGTCACAGCCTATATTTAAATGAAATATAATATCAAAATGTATATTTTTTTGCCCTTTACTAATGAGTCTGAGGAGATAGATGTTAATTTAAGAAGTAACATTACGTTCTACGATAACCTGTATCACGTTTCAGTAAAAATGTAAACATGGTTCACTCGTTACACGTGTAGTTTGTTAAAAGCTTTTTGCCATCTCTGACAGCTCTATATAATGATACGGCACAGAGAACCACGCTTTAAACAAGTTCTAAATGTTTCGTATCTGAGACGGACGACTTGATAGACTGATGATATGCTGGTCACAATAAAATGGCGCCATGTAAGCCACGGCCATTTTCGATTCACCGCATATTGACTTAACAAGAATTAGTTACGCCTATTTGGTTGGCAGGTGCATTTTAAACACAGTTTTGGCGACAAGCCGTCTCCACGGCGCGCACCCTTCAACCGTTCAGAATATACGACTTCACAGAAAAGCCTTATATTGCAAAAGCAGGCGCAGACTTCGCAGAGAAACAGAACCGACGGGCTAGTTGTAGTGTTGTAAATCTAACTTGAGCTAGATACTCGCGGTTTTGTCCAATATGAATACGTTCTTATCGTATACCTTGACTTTATCGTATATATTTGTTGTGAGATAAAGAAACGTCAGATATAGATGGACGGTCCACCCGAGCATAGGTGAGGGCACCGAGCTCGAACGGGGATAGCCATGAAGACATGTGTTTATTTTCTAGTGAAAACTCTGTGGTTTTTGAAATTTTTTAGTGATGTTTTTGATGAGTTTTTAAATTCAGCTTATCGCGTAGCTAAGCTTCAATATCATCACATTTCCTACTCACAATATATATTTTAACTTGGCTTTCAGACATTACTACACCCACAGTGAAGGTATTGGCGTTGAAAAATATCAGCTTTTAAAAAGGAATACACGAAATTTACACATGTATTTGAACGGCTTGGTCTAAGTCTGCGTTAACACCTACGTAATATTATTCCAGAAGTATTGTTTTTCCACTCGCGAGCACGTGAACATAAACCCATACACAATCGAAAAGCAACGGCACAATCACAATGTGTAACGTCATAGATCATATACAATAGTTTAACAGGTTCTCAACTAGCACTTAATTCAACGAACACTAACAGCGTGATCCGGCACGACGGATCGTAGTGGCCCTGGCATTCTTTTATTCACCATCGGACTTTTCCGGCGACGGAAATAAAAATATCTTTCTTTTTCATTTCAGCGCGGCGTTTACATCATTGCCGTCGTTTATGTAGCTGCACCTCAATAGCTACAGGGATTCGTATCTTCACGTATACGAGCTACCGCCAGCGACACGCCAACGCATAAATAGTATAGAACAGCAATAACAAAGGCACCGTTTAGGAGTCGGTTGAAGGTTGGGCTTTAGTCGGCGTTGTACAGCCGTATGAAGCCGTACACGCATCTGGCAGTGCTGGTGTTACTCTCGATGCAGGTGGATATGTTGACAGACATAGAAGCAATTTCCGACTCGCGTCGTTGTCCATATTTTCGCACGAAGGCTACTGCCGCCGCTGCTGCTGTTGTTCACGTTGTCGTTTCTGTTGTTTTCCTAAAACAGGAATTCCTAACATTACTACTGCTGCCGCTGCCGCTGCCTGCTCTATTTCGGTCCTAAAACGTTAGGCCGTGAAGGTCGGCTTGTGACTGGCTTTTTCCGTTCTCGGAGGCGGTACCAGGGGCAGTCGCCTAAATATTTCGCTGTGGGGCATCCTCGTTGTCGCCTGCGTTCCTGGCCGAGTGCGCCTGTTAACAGACTAGCAAAGGCCTGGCCAAGCTAAGGTTTTGGGAAAAACCGCTACCGAAGCATCTGCCAAGCAGAACAATATAGACAACCTCGGCTGGCGAAGGCGCCTATCCAGCCACGTGAACGAGGATGGGAACGACGAAGACAACTGTCTTTTCTTTCTCTACAACGAACACGAGCAACGAAATGAGCTAGCTAACGGTACGATGGGATGGAATAACTAGGTATGGAGTAAGGAGGCATCAACGCTGTAAATGCGCGTACACAACGGCCGCTAGACGACTCAACGATGGCTGCTACCTGCCGCCAAGCTGGTCGACCTCGATGCCTCGACCAGCATCGCTGCTGTCGTGGTCCTCTACGCCAGTGCTGCCGCTAGTGGAAGACAAAAGGGCATTTCGGGAAGCAGCACCAACAGCCGGATACGTTATAGGATGGGCGTCATGAGGTGAAACGAATGGCCATAGCCTGACATGATTCTACCATAGCGGAAACGAAGCGAAGACCGACGCCAGCGGGTGTTCGTCAAGAATTTCTTTGTAGCGAAGGCAGCGAAGCAGAGGGAGAGAGAAAGAGGCAGGGCTCTGAGATTGCCACACGTACGTTAGCGTGCCGTTGACTCTACAGCTCGGAGCCATAGGGTTCAGGCGGTCAGCGGCCCGGTGAACGTTCAGTCAGGAAAGCAGTGAGCCAGCGTTGAAAAACCCGTCTCCCTCTTCGCCTGCTACGAGCCTAATTCAGCCTGCAGTCATTGCTGCCAACGACGAGGAAAGTCATTAACATGGCCTTTTTAATTAGCAATACCATTACCCGCTGCTCTGCTTTGAGAGGTTCGCCGCCGTGTAGCCGCTTACGGGCTCGTTCTTTGGACATTCGTTGTTATTTTAAAGAGACATGCAAGATCGAACGTGTGGGTGAGCGGGCGAACGAGTTGTGTGAAAGGCGAAGGGACGCCACGAGTCTGGAGCTAGTAGCTAAGCGAAGAAGAAACGCCCAGTGCCAGAGACACAGTGAAAGCTCGAGAGATAGGGAGAGAAATAGATACAGCTTGTGTACGTGGGTGTGCAAGTATCGAGGCTAGTCGAGACAAAATGACTGTGGCCAGCTAGAATGTGGCGAAGTGAACGCAAAGACAGAGAAAGCCTGAGATGGACAGAGGGCGGGAGAAGCAACCAGGATACCACGAGAGTTTTGTGGTCAACGCTGAGAGAAATAGGATCAGAGGATTTAGGGCGATAGGACAGTATACCGTACAGCATGGCATAGTCGGTAGGTTCAAAGGAAAGCACGATAAAACGTAAAGGGAAGCACACAGAAGTAAGATGGTGATGGAGATGGTTGTATTACGAAACGAGCATAGCAGCAGACGCAGCCTGAACATAGTTCACAGACACGAAGGGATTTAAGCAAAAGGCACACTCTACCGTTACGATACCATCGTGTACGGTAAAGACGATGCTATGAAACATCGAGCGCAAGGAAGGACCGACAAACGCGCGAGCAACTGGCCAAATGTGCCCTGCAACCAAAACAACATTTTAGTAGCCCGACGGTCAAAAGCGTGCGACAGCAAGAGAGCAACTATTAGAGACGGTGACGCAGGACTAGTAAGCAGCACCCCAAGCCAATCCCGACCATCGTCATTTTCAGCCACCACCTCCGTATTTTCGCTTGTACTTGGAGGCCAGGAACGTAGTGAGCATAGCTGAGAAAAGACTGCTTTCAACGTCTGGATACTTACAGTAGTAAACAACGTAATAGATTTCGATGAGACAGCGATGGGTTAGGACAGACGAAAAAACATAAATAGGCAATGAGGGAAAACGTACTGCACGGTTGAGCCCGATTGACGAATAGAGAAAAGATAGAAGGGGCAACGGAATTATACGCTAACGGCCAGCAACTGAAACAGCGTCCCGACGCGCTTCTCTGAAATTTGCTACTGCTGGTGTCGCAACTGCAACAGATATGCAGTGATGAAGTTGTTAATATGACCACCAGAATACTCTGCTATGCATTTGTGCAATAGGGATACAGTACTACGTCGTACTAGGTTGTATGTAAACTGTCATTTTATGCTTGCCGTGGAATCGCACACCCTAAGATTAGTCTTAAGGCAAAAATGTTCTCATTCCATTTTTGAACCACTCGTCTGTAATAATCGCCTGTGCAGCAGTCTCTCGTCCAACATTTATTTATTTCTAAGACATTCGCGTGCTAATTATATATATATAGGTATATATATATATATATACGCTCGTATATATTATATATATATATATATATATATATATATATATATATACGCTCGTATACAAGCTGCGTTATTATTTGAGATAGAAGTTCTTCATATCATTTGAAGCTTTACCAAAAATCAGGAAAATAATCAAGCTTTTCTATTATGATGAAGGAGCTAGGCTGCAGTGAACGGAAGCATTGTGATATCACAACATTAGTTGTCGGTACTCAATTTCATAGTAAGCTAAATGCCACTGTAAATCTCGTTAGAGCATACCATAGGTTAAAGGAACGCACATATAAATGCTCAAGTGCTTTTGCGTTTTGATTATACCTAGTAATTCCGTTCAAGCTAGTTTAGCATCTCAGCTATCCGATAACTACCTGCTAAGTATATTTCTACAAAGTTTTCTTCCTGTCGTACGGCCTTTTTTCAGTACACGTAATGTAATAGTATCAACGTTAAGTAAATACACGGTAGGCTAAATTGCCCAGGTGAGTCTAGAGATAATTTACTCAAATTGATGTACCGTCGATCTTGAGCACAGCATTTAGGAAAACAAAAAGCTGAACGCAGCAAATATGGTAATAAGTTGACACTTGTGCACTGTTTTCTCATACGACTGAATATAATTCAGTCGTATAGTCTCGTAGGCCTATAAAGCTAGAATATAAATCACCCTTTTTGTATTATTCGTTATTTTTCGACTATAATATTCAAATGAACGCAGAATTACTTCCCGTTTTTTGCCCAAAGCGAAAGATCTGTAATAATTACCTATTAACGCTATTTCCTATGTTTACAAAAGAAACACATGTTTAAAAAACGAGTCCTACATTTTAGGAAGAAGCACATACGTATGTGACAAGCGGTAGCGCCAGCGACAAGTCGTTTGTCAATTAGGTTGTTTTTTATTTACTTAGCGCCTTTATTAGCTTGCTGTATTTTTATCACTTTTGCTAGGTTAGGAGACTACAGAGGTCTATTCGTTAGCTGCACAACTCCCGCCATCGCTGGTAGTTTAATATTCGTGTAGAACAGCGGCACCTTTTGCCTTTGGTCTAGATGTGCTCAGGAAGACTACAAGTGGGGGCGGTAGACCACTATCAAATCTTAGAAGTGTTTTAAATTTACTCTTCTTCTTCTTCTTCTTCTTCTTCCGCTTCTTCCTCCTCAGCCTGAAACGAATATACTAATTAGAAACGGTGTTTGTTATCTGTCCGTATCACTGGCGCGCCTACCCTTCTTATTTAATAATATGATGATTGTTATAATTATAGCAGGGCATGAACGCGTAAATGACAGTCGTAGGCCTACCTCTTCCTCCTCAGCTTCGGGCTCGGGCTCAGGCTCGCGGGCGGGCGGTGCTGGTGTCATCATAAAATCCTCAGGCGGCTTGAACACCGGCACGGGAATATCGTCCTCTTCGTCGTCATCGTAGTCAGCACGGGTACGATCGTACACTTGTTTGTTTTTCGGATTCTCAGGGTCCCATTTGGGCAGTTCCTTAGGGCCTTCGCGCTCCTTAAATGCCATCATCTTCTCCTCCCAGATCTTTTCGAGGTCGGCATCATAGGCCGCTTCGAAGCCTCCCGAGAACAATTCCTTTTTATCCTCATATGTTCTACGGTCTGTCCTGCGTTCGTACTTCGACGCAACTTGAATCTTGGGCTATAAATGAGATAATACCAGAGAAGCGCAGTCAGCTTGGGAACAAATGTATTATACCGGTCGTATGTTTTTCACTTTTACTAAGATACACGAGCTTTGATTGA
Organism: Varroa jacobsoni; assembly: GCF_002532875.2. Taxonomy (NCBI): domain Eukaryota; kingdom Metazoa; phylum Arthropoda; class Arachnida; order Mesostigmata; family Varroidae; genus Varroa; species Varroa jacobsoni. The sequence continues at coordinate 68,470 of NW_019214183.1, read as the reverse complement.
ATGCATAGCTTAGGCAGTGCACTTCACGAATACCTACAGGATATTTTCCAGATAAAGCCTCAGGGTCAAGACCTTTCTTCAATGCCTTATTCCTGTTGATCTGCCTCTGACGCTCGGCCAACTCCTTCAGCTGTTATTAGCAATAGGCAAAGACAAAAACAACGACACGAAAATATTAACTTCACCACAGACATTTGAACTCAGTTCGAAGCAATAACTTACTGATCAGAAGAAATAGTAATGTATGAACGTTGATTGAAACAGCACAAATACAATTTGTGTCATATGTTTATTTTTTGTGACGAGATGAAACTTACATCGTAATCCTGACGTTTTTGACGGTCTTCCAGATCATACTTATCGGACTCCAGCGAGACGATACGCTCCCAAAGTTCCTTGGCGCGCTTCTTGAGTTCATCGGCGGACAGACCCTCAATCTGGAGAGGCGGTACGCGCATCGCTAGGATAGTGGTTTTGTCTTCTTCAAGCTGTTCCTTGGTCTTGCCCATTTCACCGCGCGCGTGCATGATGTTAGCGAATTTGTCCAAGTTGGAAGTGCCTAGGGCGTTGCCCATATCGATCGCCTCTTTCTTGTTGATGCTAAAGTTAGGCCTGACAGGCTCCATCTCCTTCTTCTCTTTGGCAGCTTGCATAGCTTGCCTTTTTTTCTCAGCCTCTTCCAAACGTTTGCGCTTAGCCTCAGCCTCCTTGATCTTTTTTTCCTCAACCTCTGTAATATAATAACAACTTATTGAGACAGTTGTTTGTCAAAGCTGGATGCCGGACGTTAGCATTTCTATATCGGTCAAGACGTTTATACGTTTCTACATGGTTTTTAAGCATTTTTAAGAGCAAAAATGGAACTATTCTTAGCTAGAAGTGATCTATTCAAATATCTTATAATGATGCGTGCGTGGCATAGAAAATTACTATACAACTAATATATATATATATATGTCTGTTCCTCTATGCATTGAGTAATCCGTGCTTCGCGAGAAATCGAACAATTGATTATGCTAAAGATTTGGGCGAGACACATATCCATGGATCTTGTACCTCGGGCACGTTGCTCCTCGCTGCGCCTCTTATACTCCATCATGGCGGCCTCCTGTTGCTCACGTGCCGCCCGACGTTTGGCTTGGCGTTCTTTTAGCCTGCGCAATTCCTCATCCTCCTTCGCACGTTGGGCCTTACGCTGTTCGATGTACTCGCGCCACATCTCCTCCTCCTCTTCCTTCTTTTTTCTCAGCTTCTCCTGTGGTTGCCCGAAAGGCGTTTCAAAGCCGCTGGTTAATAAAAGAGCTATGCCGAGCTGCCATAATAAATGCACATGCAGTAATCTAACCCGTAAACACTGCCGGCGCTCATTTGATCCGAATAAATAATGCAATTTATATATTTCGTGACAATGGCGCATTCTATGAAGTGTTTCTCTTTTTGTTTCCAGTGTTGCACTGTTCCAGTCTAGACGCTACCCATAAAAGTAAGGTGACATTTCGATCGAGTAGACTGCCTAGAACATTCCAAAAAACGTAGTGAGAAGCGATACTAACCTCCATGATCATTTCGGCTTCCGACATGGTTTTAGATTCTGGACGGCACGACGCACGACGAGCACTACAGCATAAGCAAACAGATATCAAAATTACTGAATGGATCATCATATTGATTTCTATTAAAATTATTTATATTTTTCAAAAATGTATCTAAAAATGCACAACAGCCTAACTGTATACTAGAGCCTTAACACTGGTCGCTGCGACCTTCCAATAATTACGTAGATAATAATAGATAAAAAGATCAAATGGTCTGTTGCACATATTCGGCCATGCGCCATGCCACACCGTTCATCCTCATCTCATGGGCGTATTATTCTGTTCATGAACTAAGTAAAGGATTTTATCATTAGACAAGCTCGCATTTATTTGCATTTCAAATTCGCTCTTGCTGTTGCTTGGCGATAGTAATGCAAAATGTGGTCAATGCTGCAAGTTTAGCCTAATCTTTAGATGTTTGCGCCACGTGTCATTGTTTCATTCGATCTACTATGTGAAATAGAAACGTATCATGAGAGCTCCAATTCAATTTGAAGTCGCGGCCGTAGATATTTTCCGAGGACAGTATAATACCAAGGCGTGATCATACTAATCTACTGAATTCAAATTATTGTTAATATTTTGGATAGGATAAACCTTAAATTATAGGAGCACCATGACTGACATCAAGGGAACTTCCATCAGTTCCAAATACATGAGGCAGGACTCTTTAATCGTTTGCATCAGTTGTATATGTATGAAATTGCACGAAACCCCAAAGGAATAAGGAACAGAAGTAGTCTATACAATAAGAACTAATAAACTCCCAGTGTTATTTGGTCCCTGTCGGCGGCTGTGCAGATAAGCTCGGAACTTGCATAGTTGTTCGTAAGTGCCGTTTACAAGTTTTTACTTGTAAGCCGTACTGAATGTGAAAAGGGACTGTGGGGTTCTCCTTTCAACTAGCAAAAGTGATCAAGGAACTAGCTTTCAGACCACAACCAGGTATCCCTAGTCCTGGCGCGCAATGGGAGAGAAGGACGCAATGCTTGCAATCTTCGTCCAGTTTCGTTACTGTCTTCTGTACCTATTAACGCTAAACGAAACGTACGTTGTCCTCCGGTGACATATATATATATATATATATATATATATATATATTATATATATATATATATCTATCACCGGGTGAAAACTGTTGCAAAGAAGAAAGACCACTATGAACAGGTATCGCTGGGTATCTCTATGTATGTTCTTAGGCCTTGGAAACGTGCTATAAGTAAGGCTTGACGATGATCAACTTTCGGGGCCTGTCGTTGTCGTTTCGTTGGCGTTTGTTAATAGAGCTAGTATATGTTGATTCTTAGCTCTCAGTTTGTAAAAACGGTCGTTTTCGACCTGTGCACAAAGTTTCTCAGATGCTCAGATACATTTACACTGCGAAAATGTCCGGGACGCCCTTCTTTGACCCTTTTGCTGACTACAGAGAGCGGACTATTTTGGTAGAGCAATCATTCACGCACAATCCATTCTATAACATTCTGCTCAGTGGCACAGCCTAGTATCTTAAAAATTAGGCTTACTGCCAGAAAAATGTGGTGATATTTGTTGATGGTGTTCTACTCGAAGGTGAACGGCACGCACAACGCCCTTAATTGCGTGTTCGTTAGTTTGTTAGTTCTAGTCAAAAGTGAACATGAGTGTAATATACAACTGTTTCTCTGTTCAGATATAACTTTCCCTAAACTCGGAAAAATCAGCTCTCGTTTAGGAAAATAAAATTATCCTACTTCTAAACAATATGCAACACGTGCATACAAACATCGACGGGCTGTTAATGTCTTTATAAACTAGCGCTAATAGGTTAACCTGACTAACTGAAGAATAATTACAAGTAGTATATTAGTTGGATTGACCTCCGCATGCAAACTTGGCGAATGTTTATCCGACAGCACAACATGCCTTGAGCGACCGGGGTGAGCGCACGGAAGTTATTGTCACTATCAAACCTTATTTTTATCTTCAAACAGTTGACAAGAGGCTCATGAACATGGAGATTTAATGCAGTATAAATGTGGGCTTCGGCAGATGCAAGGAATCAAGCGGGCTACACTGTTCGTGTGAGACGCTACGGACAAGCCCTAATCGAAACATGGATTGCCAAAATCAGACTGCTACGTACATCTTGTTCGACAAGCATAATGCCGATCTATTATAGCTTTGCAATCCCCCCGACGGAGAATGATCGAATAAGACAGTAGTTCTTCGTTGTGCCTTCCGTATAAAATGTTACATTGCGATAACATATATGTTCTCCAAGGTTGTTGAAAAAAGGTTAAATCAAGCGGGTCGTTACCGAAGGCAAAACTGGCCTTCGTGAAGTGTTTAAACAGCAAACATTTTAGGCTGCCACCAATGTTGTCATTCGCTTAGAGTTTACGTCGCTTTTGGTCGCTATTAGATGGCGCTGTGTGCCTCTAGCAGCGACATTAGGTCGGTCACCTTCTCGGAAGTACGTGCGTTCAGATCGACAGAATGGCACCGCCGCCATTTCAGAATATTCGAAATGTTGCCGGATATTAAAGAGTTACTAGGCCCTTTGATACAATCATTAGGAAAAGTTACGAAACCAGTTTCTAAAATCAGACTGTACAATTAACTTGAGACACATCACTGTACAATTGAAACCAATAGCCTTTATCCTTTTCAAGAGATCCCTTTGCTTTGCCCCTACATATGTGCTCACTACTTCCGAGATGGTATTCGCACCCCGAGTTGATACCAGACCAGGCAGAAAGGTCACAATCGAATCGAAAGGGCAACAACGCAAAAGGTCACAAAGCGGGCAAGTTCCGATAGGACGGAACGGGGGGTTGAAAGAAAACTAAAAAGCCAAAACCAAAACAGAAGAAACGAAGAATTTAATGAAAGAGGAAGAAGAAGAAATGAAGCAGTGATCGTCGTACCTGTCGTAATCCGACATAGCGAGCGTTTCGTTGTAACACCCACGACAACCGGCACTGCCAACGAAAGCAGCAGGACAACTTTAGAATGACGAGGCAGTACAACAATAGTAGCAAACTCTTTAAATCACAGGGCGGGACGGAGATTGTAGGCGGAGGCATATAGGAGGGAAGCCCGAAGAGGCAAAGGGGTTTAACGGCAGGCCAGTAGCCTTTGCTGTTGTCCAACCAGTGCAATGCTCCAATAGGTATCTACACTCTAAGTATGATGACATGATTTTTCAGCGAATGAAATAGTAATTAACGTGGATAACTTAGGAGAGAGATGGAGAGAGAGAGAAAGAAAGGGAAAAGCCGGGTTTGGCAATTAATCGGCGATAGCCGCAATAACCGGCGGAAAATCTAAGCTTCTAGGGAAGGGACGGTCAGACGGCCGGTCTCGACACATATATAGAGAGGGAACAAAAAGAATATAGGGGTGCACGGAGGAAGACGAAAAAAAAAGCTAAAAGCGTAAAGGGCGGGGTTCATGGGGGAAGTCGTTAGGATAAGGAATCCAGCAGGTCGAAAACGGGTAAGCGCTGTGTGTGTATCCGCGTGAACGCGTTGAAGGTGATGATGTGCCCTCGGTAGCTGATTGCCTAAAAACAGAAGCTTCCGCAGCGGTAGCGGCATCAGCGTCGGTAGTAGCAGCAACAATAATAATAACGACGGCAGAAGTTGAGCTAGGTGTGAAAATGGAGGCAGGGCATAAGCGTCGACATGAGTGGTCATTTCACAGAAAAATACCTTTCTGCCCTCACAGGTTCCGCACGACCTTCTTCACGACTCACAAAAACTTCTTGCACTTCACAACTGATTCTCCAGCCGCTGCTGCTGCCGCCGCCTTTTTGGTCTCCTTTTTCCTCTAGCTTTCTTGAGAACGCAGCTGTTCAGCGCCTGCTAACTCTGCCCTTTCTACTAGTGCTGCTGCTGCTACTGCTACTACTACTACGAATACCATACGTAAATGCTACGTTAGCCAGAGGGCTAAAAACTCTCTCGCGTGTGAGCTCATCTCGAACTACAACAAAGGGCGAAAAACGAGATGAAGAGGTCGTGAAGGGGCTACCAGGCGAGGTCTGGACGGGGAACGTTGACAAGGACAAGAGAGCATTCGGGAAGAGCAGAGAAACAGCGACGTTTGACGCCGATATCGCCTTCCTGCGCTTTCATCTGACTCTAGTAGACGGCGGAGAGACGGCAAAAAAGGTATGGCGTGAAGAAGATCACAACTGTGGGTTTAGTGGTCATGTTGGTTCCGTTTAAAGAGCGAGTAGAGAAAGAATCTATCAGGAGAAAGGGGCAGTTGCCTAGGAATTTCGGAAAAGGAAGCACACGAGAAAACTGATAAATCAAAGGGAGGGCATGAGGAGACGCAAAAAAATTTTTTGAAAAAGATCGTCAGAGAACACAGAGAAAATATCCACATATATCTGTGTATACTAAACATACATATAAATATCATATGTAAGGTAATAACAAAAAGAAGATAGTTTTTGAAAAAACGAGGGTGAAGAGCAGTAGCCGACGACATCAAAAATAACGGGGGATACTACGAGAACATATAGGATACGACGCAATGAAAGAAGGAAACAGTGCCTAAATATCAAATGCAAATTGTGCATGAAAGCAAAACACTTCTGTAGAATTTCAGTGAGCAGGATGAGCTAGGGGAGCTATACGAAATAGGAAGTAGAATAATGAACAGGAAAACACTGCTGGTTCTCCCCCTAGTCCGTCACGCATTGTAGCACGTCTTGCGAATTAGAATAACAATTAAAGTGCGGTCGACAAAGCTCAACGAGTACGAAACTGATGATACGTAATGAGAAACACATTCACACTAAAATAGCACAAATCACTATTTTTTCTCTATTGTAGAACTTGATCCACTCCACGTTTAATCTAAAGGTAGGCGCCAAGCAATTAATTATTAGCGGATTAATTATGTGCGCGCTAGGAAGACTCGTTTCTGCTTTCTTTCACTTCATAATAGACGACTCTGCGCTTGAAACGAATCCAGCTTCAACGACGGATCGAATCCTGTAGATGAATCCTAGCACCTATAGCTTTTTGTCGAAAAGGCACGCGGGTCTATTGAATCTATCGACTACTACTGTAGAACACACGTAAATTGATAAAGCTGCAAATCTTTCATAATACGACTACGCTATATAGCAATAAGTGCTGGCAAAAACGTACGCAAATGCACCAGTTCTTGAGTAGCCAGTATTTCTTTCGCACAGGCTATGTGACCTGTAGTATTGTCAACGTACCGATAGAACAAGCAGCTAATGCCTCGAGCTGCAGTTAGCTTTTGGCGTGTACCATTTATAGGGTGAAAGAGTGAGTGGTACTACTCAGACGCGAGAGTCGGAAAAGACGGCGAAAAGCTACTTTGGCAAGCGCTGATGACGACAAAGAGTAAGGAAGGAAGGGTAGACCAGCGAACGGTGTCCACGGTGACAAAAACGACAGGGATGCTGCCGCTACCGCCGCCGACGCTGAGGACCCTACCAGTTGAATGCTGTGAGCCCGCAGCAGGTTGCTGAGAAACGTGCCTTTATGAAATGGGGACTCTTGGTAATGCAATGGCTCTAGCTGGCTGCCTAATCAAAGAGCCGAAAAGTAGAGGAAAAAAGAAATTTTGCCTCGGCGGGGCAGCTCAGGCCACGGCAGGGGATTTGGGTATGTTTCAAAAGTAGGTGACAACGAAAATAATGGCGGCTTCTGCTTGTTGTCTTTATGCCATTGACGAAGAGACCCTCGTAAGTTGTATCGATATTACTGACCGGGCGCATAGATCTAAGATTATGTTGCTTGGTGATGTTGTTGCTGATGGCTGTCACCATCGTTTTACAAATTGTGATATATACATATGAATACTTTACGCATGTATCACAATGTTTGCCCTGCTACAATAGGCCGCACAGAAAATAATACTAGTCTTTTCAGTAAGGAAAGCGCAGCCCTTCACTATATTTCTAGCAACAAATTTCTTCATTATTTGTTCGCTGCGACTTTTTACGACCTTTCCCGATCCAATTTACTGCTTCTGTTTCGGCACACATCTTTAGGTCAGAAGTTGAACAACTCGTTCGGCCAGTGTTCAAGATACTTTTCATTTTCGAATAACAGCACAAATTCCACTTGAGGATAGGATCATAGCAAAAAACTTTTCCCGAAGCTGACGAAGAGTGACGACGTTTACTACGCCATGCATTTTCATAAAAATGGTTTGGGCTCCTTTTTGTTTACTTAATGCAATCGGGCCATGTAAGAAGTTTGTTGACCATCTTGGTTTTTTCAAGAATTTGCCAGCACGTTAGACTTTTCTAGCTGCACTGAACATAAATCACAATGAAGATTTAACTTAATTCATAGCTTAACTTTCCGTACTTACTTAACAAACTTTCCGTTCCGTACTCTACCTTATATTGATACAGGAATAATTTCTTGTCACCTATAACAATTCTGCATAGGATTTGTCGTCGTGCCTGTGAGTTGCGCGTTGCATGACAAGATGTTGAGAGACAATGAAATCCCGTGTTTTCTAGCGCTTTTTGCTTGGGCTATGTAACATCCAAACACCTAACTATCGTTCAGATCTCATAGTCTCAACAACCTTGACTATAGTCAAGTAATCGCGGCCCATTATATCAGCTAATGAGTTGTTTGCCCATTATGGGTAACCGGGGCATTTTTAAAGAAGGAAAAGTATTTGAAAAAGGACACCATTATGTTTCGTTGCATTACAGTTTTTTGATCATTTTTATTAAATCAATAGTATGAAAATATGTACTAAACAAAATTAACAAGGTGAAGTACATCTAAAAAACATTCAATGAAAGTGTGCCTGTTTGTAATTTCCACGAAACAGGCAACGCTATGCGGATACGATCAAACATTCTTAAATAAATAGACCTAATCTGCTTACCAAACTATTGACATTTAAAGCTGCCACTGGCAAAAAAGAACCTTTTTTTTTTCGCTTTCGGTACCTAGACATTGAGGCTGCTACTGTTCATTAACGTACGAGCGTACGTTGTAGACGGTGTTTCAATGTTTCAAGTACACGTCCACGCTGTAAGTGTTTCCGTAGCAGATCAACAGCTTCAAATAATCGACGGGAGCTGCTTCTGCGTCTCAAGGCATAATAGCTTTATACCACATCAAGTATTGGACTCATGTTCAAGGGCGCGTAGACCCGAAAAACAAACACATAGAGTGGCTTAGATGGGTGACTCGCGCGAGCACGGCTTCAGTGAAAGCAATTGTTATAACAGCGTTTCCGCGCTATACTAAAACATGAACCTCAGCAAGATAGCTTCACGGCCCTTCTGATAGTCTATCTTTATAGAATACGCGGGGGATTTTTACGAAGTCGTTAGAAGACAGCGAAGCAAGGAAATGATTAAAGAGCTAGTGTAGCTTGACCAGTTGACTGAGTGATTACTACTATATTGACTGAAAAGCTATTGCTTATTCGTTTGTTTTTTAGGATTATTATCTACAGAATTGGCTTCCGCCGCATATTTCGTTAATGCCAGGTGGTAAGGAGCTGTGACTACCCATAAACTTTCTCACTCATCACAAACGGATTACGAGCAATTCGTTCGCGATGAGTTAGATACCGTATAAATGCTGTATTCAAATACAAAATACTTAGGTAAGAAAGGTCAGCGAGACTGAGTGTCCGTCCATTTGAGTATCTTGAGGAAAAACCTTGAAGCTAATTAAACCGAACGAGTCGAATTTTATAATAGTTCATTATTCCTGTGTACGAAGACAAATACCATCCTTGACCAGTGCCAACAAACTAGCCCTACATTAAGTCTAACGAATAATAGAACCCTACCCAGTTTAGAAACACACTATTATCTCAGACGCTGCTACGGTGGCTGCAGATTAAATCGACTAAGTTTTTGATAGCGGTAGAAACATTCTGTGACAAACGGTACTTGGATAGCCTTGGCCGATTCTATTCGCTGCTGATCACAGTTGAAGTGTACTCGATGGGTCAGCTGAGAAGAGAAGGCCCAATGCGACAAATCGCTCGACCCAATGTAGTTTCTCTACTAGTCGTATCAGAAGAAACACATTCACCGATTTCAATAGAACTGATGTATCAAACGTCTTTTTTCGCGGTTCGATGCCTAAACACGGAACGAGAAAAATACATTTACAAACTACAGAACGAATTGCTCTTGGAAAACTTTGTGCAACGCTGGAATTGAACGTTTGAATTGGGAGACGTTCTTTCTAAACGAAATGGCCGATCTATGATCGAATGTACACAAGTTGTGAAAATACAGTTCGTAATAGACAACAGGGTTAATTTTTAGAGCAAGTTCTGCAATTACGGATACGTAACTCGTGTGATTAAATAAATAAAGTAAGATGAGCAATATGACTTGATGATGTGTGATTCAGATGGTAGAATAAATAACTTATCTCTGACCCAAGTGAGAATAAGATAGAAATGCCATTGAAGACGCTAAGTAATCAGGTGGGATTTTGACTTACAATTAAATAGCACGTTACCATACAAGGTGAAGCTTCTGATAAATATGATACGTATTTCCAAGCAATGAAACAAATTAAAAAACAAACAGCGTATATGAGGTACCTCGGACATGCGTATAGTACTTGGTGCACGCAAGCCATAAAAGAATAGGTGTCTTTAATGAAATTAACACAGAAACAATAAACAATAAATTTCCTCTAAAATATATGTACACGGTACTATTTCAGCAAAATGTTGACAGCCCTCAAAACGACAAGTGGCGCTCCATGTGGGGTCAATTTGTACATATGGTTCTACAAGCTCTAGCTATCTTTCAGACGATTACATTCGAAGCTTTCGTTGGAAGCATTATAGTAAACTCATATATGTATGCATATATTAAGAAAACCTTCCCTTATGGATACATGTTGCATAGATGCTTATGACAGGATTGAATTTGAGACTTCGGAAGTTTGATAATTTCACACAGTCTCGAAACTACCGTGACGCAACACATACACATATTGCATTAATATAATTTCCTCACTTTATTCACACAAAACAAGCAGTGTATGCTGTTCAAGGAACTTGGAGGTAGTTACAAATGTCTACATATACTTTCTACAAAAGCGCCAAAGAGCCCTGTCCATCAATATCGCTTAAGGATTTTTTCGTTTGTTGTCCTTTGAAGCTCAATTAGGCCCTTCAGTTAGACTGCTACAACGTTCGTTGGTGTAGGCACCTCTTGAGGTCTAGCCGCTCTCGCTTTGTCGGCTGTTGCGCGACTCGTTCTAGCAAGCTAGTCGCGAACCATGTTCACATTATGTTTATGTACTTAAATTGAGAGCATTGCGCAGGGCTGTGACCAGGCGACGAATAGTAAGATAGATCGAAAAGCTGCTCAACATCATTGAAACACCGCATTAGGTTCCCTCTGATTTGCTGGTAGCTAATGAGAATAATCATAGACAAGCAGAGAAAACTCAGCTATGAGACACTAGCGCTCACAGCGTTCGGGTAAGCAAAGAGCTAAACGAAGCTTAGGACCGACGCATCTTTTGAATGTGCTGTAGACAGCTGAATAGAAAGCCCATCGGTTTCCACAGCTCCGTTAGTCTGACCACACCCAGTACGCGCCCTTCATTTTGAGCCGCTTCGAACGCCGGCAAGCGACACCAGGCAATCAGGCCCAATCCTGAAACAGCCTCTTTAGACATTCTCCTTCAGCGATCGTGTTCGAAACTAAAGCACGGTCTGTGCTCTCACTTCTTATGCTTTGCAACTCCCTGATAGAGGCGGAACTATGAAGGAAATATATGCAGAAGGGAAAAAGCTCGATTGTGCCTTCATTCAGTGGGTCAGTCGTTACTGCGCTAAGCGCTGTTGAGGTGTGTGGATGAATAGGCAGGTTGTAAGTAGGCACCGACTTTGAAAATGCCCACTGACAGGCCTGCGACAAGGCAAATGTCATCTTTTAGTTGCCCTCGTTGTCGGCGCCATTTACATGAAACGGGTATACTGGTCCACTGTACTGAGGATGCGATGGTTACTTCGCATTGAAATGAGTACCTTAGAAGTGTACCAGAATTGTAGGTGGTGTTATGCATACCGTATTCAGGCGCCTTTATGTATGTATAGCCTTTAGACCAAAAAAAGCTATAATATATTGACAAATATGAGCGCATACACAAACTTTAGGTGAGCTTAGGCTCCGTCGCACCAGGAAGGAATAAAAATTAGGATTTAATTCCATTTTACCAAATTAGATTTTATTTCTCTAGATACACAGACTTGTGCACCTTTTATCTGAAAAATACTAATACAAGAAGAAAGAAAAGTATATCCGCACGTAGAGTATATCCATGTCTGCGGTCACAACCTAGAGTGCGTCAAGTAATTCTCTGTACCATTCATTAGACTACTAAATGCTTCTTGAAATTGACTCGGGAAATGGACCTATTATATAATAATGATGTTTCGGTTAATCTACTACAGAAATGTTTATCTAGCTATTTCCGGAACGGTTCGTTTTCTTAAAAAAATGTCAACCCAATTTAGCCGATAGTTGATTTTCAAACGAAGTATACTTCTCAGCGCTAAGAGGATATACTTTGGAAACACAAACAAAGTATTGGCAGCAACTTGACGCTAAAGCGAAAAATATAATAACAATTGTCGTTATAGTTTTAAAATATAGAACTTAAAGGATAAACTTCTTATATAAAACCGGCACCTACATAAAGTGCTGTCGTCAAGATTATTATAACTCAGAATTTTTATATTTCTACTGTACTAAAACAACAAACCGAAACTGAGTATTGATATAAACTAAATTTGAATATATTATATTTCTTTAAAATCAAACTGGTCTGTGCTTGTATGCTTAAGGCTGAGGCTAAAGACCGCAAAGCGCTCGCCACCGATAGCCGAAAACAAAATCAACGCAGTCGCTTCAACTAAACACCAGCACTAAAACGGGAGCGAATTTCTGCGATAAAAGTTCATTGACAAAGGCGATATCTGAACACGTGAAGGAGCGACTAGATTGCTAAGGTCAGCATTCAGTGAGACCAGGCCAAAAGGATGGCTGGAAAAGTTGAGCCTTTCGAAGCAAAACAAAAACCGACGAAAGACCAGATGGTGCATCGAACTAGAAGACTGCGTATCATTCGACTTGGAGGTCAAAGGAGTCGCCGTTTGATAGGTTTTGAAGACAAAGCTTCTCGAGGGGCTTTCTAAAAGTCGGTTCATCACGATGCTTTTACCGCCGCAAAAAGCGATCAGGAGGCAAAGCTGGCGCTACGGACCTGAGCCTGAGAATCAAGTCAAGTGTCTTCCTGGTATATGTCAAGAGAACGGATAAGTTTGCCTTTTTCAGATACTTTATCATTATCTTGCGCGGAGCGTAGCTGTGCTTCAAATTATACACTGAAGGAGTCTGAGGCCTGATTAGGATGGAAGGCCCAGGATACACCGAAAGAGAGCGTTCCATGGTTGCAGGATGGGGTGCAAAAGTATAATCTCTGTGTCTAGCCAAGGTCCCCTGCCTGATGGTCCAATACCCTAGCGTCGTCTTCGCTAAAACAAGGATGTTACTCTTCAATAAGCCGATCAAGACACATGAAATAGCAAGCTACCGCTAGCCGCAGCTGATAGCTCTGCGGTCTACTTAGAGAAGAAGCGCTGTACCATTTATGATCAAAATATGCTCTCTTTCAGGGCCGACTGAGGCGCAAGATGGACACGGGAACTCTCAGTATCGCAATGAATGAGGGTGCGTAACTCGTCCGTTGCGGGATAGAGGGAACTTTGGTTGCATAATGAGGAAACCCTTGTCTGATAAACACGGCCGAAGCGATATGAAAAAAATATTTATTTATTAATCTTTCAAGTGAGGCATATAAATATAAATAATATATATATATACACGTAAATGAGCTTGACACTATGTGGTGGACTATGCAAGGCGAACACACGTAGGTAAATTGACCGAAAATACCGTATATCTATGATTGGGGACCGACAATGGCTTAAGAAAAGAAAAAGCTCGATTCCACGTTCCCTTGAAGAAACCACTGCACACCTAGTGTCATCCTTGTCGTGAAGGGGAAGAACCTACTCAATTACCACCAGCGATAGCTAAGTATGAAGAGACCACTTATTATTATTTCGCACTTTGAAGTAAGAGAATCATTTTCGAACCCGTCTAACCTCCATACTAACGTCCTATCGAACTCAACTCATTGCCGCTTACGCTTCTTATTACGGATCCATAATGTGGAATCGGTAAATAGTTGGATATTCAACTGCTATCATACCGATCATCGTATAGTTATAGCAGATGAAATAAGATCGTAAATAAGTTGCCAGAAGTCATAAATTCTGTTATAAGCTTTATCTAACAAACTGTAGCCTTGATTACTTGGGTTAGAATCCAAGTTTGAGAAAAACGAATTAGAGCTTTGCGTAGTAGTTCCAGTCTCAGACATTATTGTATCTAAGGGCTTCTAAAGATATAGCGGCCATGCATTTTAAGTACTGACAAAAATGCGAAGCAGTATATTCGGGTATTTATAGTACTACGGTCTAGTTCCTGATTGTGACTAATCGTCATGGCGGCAAGTTGAGCTGCACCTGAATAAGATTGGAACATAGCATTTATTGCCATATAATAGGTGATTTTGAAAATCTATCCAGATCTACATGCAGTAGATCTACAGCGACACATTTTTAATAAACTCAAAAAGTTACATTCGTCTACGATTATGCCATGAGGTTCCGGTTTTTTAAATGATTATTTTAACCACCTGTGGTGCTTGGACTAGATATTTGATGATATAACAAACTCATCATTCCTATTTTATATACACTTGACAATTTCACACCCTAGGAAGACAGTTAACAGCATAAAACGAACAATATTCTTCAGCAGCATCTACATCGAGTAGTTATAGAATTATATTAATGACTGTAAAGTAAAAAAGACATAAATGTATCAACTGTATTATCAGCGTAAATGACGATACCGTTTTCTGGGTGTGTTAAAGCATCTACTAAAATATTGTCCCAATGTGTAACGTTGAGCTTTTCGATAAAACATTTTTGCTTCGCTTGTGAGAAAGTTGCAATCGCTCAACTTCACGAGTTCTCTTTAATTTCACAAAAAAAAAAAGACATTGATAGTAATGTCTCTAATAATAATGAAGAAGACTAAACCGTAAAAATGGGAAACGTCTCACTTAAGGTTTACAACCCAAAAATTCTACTAAACGCTAAAGGCACGAGTTTCGCCAGACGCGAAAGTAGTCATGTGAAAATAGCACAGATAATAATGTTATTTCTACTATTCATAGAATATACCATAAGAGCTGCTAAAAATAGGGACTCCATTTGTAACGTTTAGTACTACGAGCTTATTTTTGGTCTGTTGGTCAGACGGTAGTTCGTGTATTTTTCACATCTTGCCACAAAGGCACCCGCAACATTTTGGACAAATATGATGTAACCCCTTAGACGTATTGCTTTTCAGTTTTGCCATTGTTTTTCTTGGATTAGACTTTCTTTTTAACCGTGGGTACCCAAGTTTGTGAACCTTCCAATGCCTCCTTGTTCTGACCGGTGAGAGGCGTATATTTCAAGTTCGTATGTAACTATGGCTGCAATGTCCTACAACTTCTTCCTGAAAAAAAGTAAAGTTTATTATCGGCTTAAGAGAAGAAAATACACGTATATTCGGCAGTTCGCGGTACTGACCAAGCTGGAGGAAGATTATCAATTTACTTTGTTAACAAATTTACAAATACAAAACTGTATCACTTTCTATGCGTCCAACCATATAACGACCAAAGATCTTCTGATTTGAAGTCCCTAGCCGGTACCGCCTACTCCGTAATCCTAACAAATACGAGATATATATTGTATAGTCAGAAAGCTGGACCGAATTCACGAGTTTTAAGTAACTTAGGTACCCTGATGCTTTGAGGAAATCTCGGTTGTCAAAGGCCGATATACCCTTTATCTGAAAAGGAATACTTAACCTTGTTGGAAGTAATGCAGATTGATGATAATAAATAGCAGCGCAGTGGTTCAAACGGCTGCCGTAAACAACCGATGATCTCATTTTTAACCCCGCGGACGCCATATTATAATTTGACAAGAAAAAAACCAACACTTGACATAAATTACAATTGACCAAGGCGACGTATTTCCATTATCACGAGTCTACCTAACTCTGAAGTTAATTCTTGGCGAATACACTTAATACTAACCTGTGCTCGAAAATGGCCTAGGTTAATTGTACGTCCTGACAAGGCTGACTATGTTAAATCAACCACTCGCACTCGGTGGCTTGCTCAATTGTAGAAATCATTATTTAACGTTTTATAATATACAAAAATTTCAAGTGCAGTAGTAACTGGCCACCTATATGCATTTGGCATTATTGTAAATAGCTAGTTTAAGTTATTTCTCAATAGTTTTTTTACCCTTAGCATAAGAAAGGGTATAGCGGTTTCACTTTTATTAAAGGGTGCAGTAAGGCTAAAAATATCGATGTTTATAAGAATAAATCTTTATAAATATGACTGCTCAATGGCAAAGTATGTTATAAGTAAGTAGGAAACAAGTTTATCAAGCCGCGCATTGGCCTAAGAAAACCCTAATTGGGCAATCTTGAAATTCTAGACCCATGTTAGAACTGATTCTACCCTAGTTGTTTCTAAAAGTTGATTTCGTTCCAGTTACCAGCGTAGCATATATTCCGATTTGAACCGATGTATGTACAATGTTTATTAGAGGCATATTCGAACCGCCCTCCTCAGACCTGGGGTTTTTGAGCTACAAAATAACAGAACCCCTCTAACACTATCTCTGAGGTGAATTAGAAGTTACAGTAAAGCTATGTACCTAATAACCTGTCAAAAATCAGTAGGCAATCAGGCGTTGTTTGACTGAAGCGCGCATATCTGAACGTTTATCAGTATGCATAATTGACTATTGGTGTGTTCTGGCATGCCCACCGAATGCAGCCGCAGCGATGGCCATTGTTGGTTTGCCCGCAACCGTAGCCGAATCTGCAAGTATTTTTGCCGGTCTCAGCGAAACGTCTCTTACTTATCAAGAAACATGCTCCACTAAGCTAGATGATGTGATGGCGGATCAAAGGAGGTCGCATGGAAAATAATTTCACTTGGACGTACACAAACATAGAAATCTTGCAAAAACTGTTTCATAGTAGATGATTCGTAATTTATTACTTTGTTTATATCAAAAGAAGCTTCTCTTTGATATAATTTAAGATGAAAATAAAGCAAATTCCTGCCTTGAGCTACACTGATAAATCATTCGCCGCTGATGATCACAGCGGTATCGAGGTCATTTTCAACAATCCGTAATTAACAATGAGCTTAAACGCGAGACTTCAAGCAGTAAAATGCGCAAGAAAAAAAAAAACAGGTAAAAATGCATTAAGCGAAAACAAACGGAAATTATCGAAATGCTTGAACCTCTACAGTATCTGTAAGCCGATATCACTGGCGTAGATAAAACGTAGTATATACTTGATGTATATGTTCGCGCTTTCGAAGTAAGCAAACTCGAACCATACGTGAGACAAATGATGCGCGTTCATCTTTAAAGGTACAATAAGATCTTCATAGGCTCAGGCCAACCAAAACAAGCAGGGACACCTATGTCAAAGCAGAGAAACCCGTGGCTTTGAGTAAACAGAGCAAATTCGGATCGTAAGTCCTCATTTCAATCAAAATACGTACACGTTTTCGCCGCATAAATAAGAAAGACTATGGTAACAACTATACACAGAATTATAATATTATTGTTTATGAGACTAATATTATATGGTCCTTCTGATAGATAGTCGTAGGAGAGAGAGTGCTGGCCACTGAACCGTGTTAATAAGCCTAGTGGTATATATTGGATTGTCACAAAATGTGATATACATCGCTGAATACGATGTGACACACATAAAGTACCTCAGAAAATCTTGCTTAATGTATAATGCTTTTACTACGAGAACAGCAGCCGATCCAGTATATACTCGAACGGGTCTTTGCAGCAATAGATTTATAAAAGTTGTCAACGATAAAATAACCATTTTATAACCGATTATGAAAGCTAAGTCGATTATACGTTTCATTATAACTTGACCTTTAACCTTAAACCAACCCTTCGCTTTAAGATGCATCAAGCTCCTACTGCTGTCCGGCAACCTTTTCCGAGCAGAAGACTTCCGTCGTGTAGCGCTTTCGCTTTATTTCAGCCAATACTATTTTATGCAACTCTGTGCACACGTCTACCCGACAGACAATCGGATCAGTGTTAACGAATTGGTCCCACTCCGAAATAAGCTTTATTTGACAAATGGCTGAGGCTAGTAGTTTCGCGCAAGTCAACAGTGATGTCTAACAAAATGCGAACGAATAGATAAAGCTGATCGAAGTGCTAATAATTTTACTAAACTGTCCAGGATTGAGCAACGATTGTAGTCAGACCGCTCAATTTATAAGCTAAAAGTGAACACACGAACGATGTGCTCTACAGAGTAATTTAAACAGGTAAAACTAGATTAGGACCAGTTAAGGTCGAAATCATACGGTGAAGCACCAAAATGAAGATCGAGAGAATCACCAAAACAAATATTAAATATATTTTAAAAAAATTTAGGAGTATAGTTTGAAAAAAAAAACTCACAGAGAATGTGTAGCTATACATCGAATAGTGAGTATAACATTTTTCGCAGGTACTCGGAGTGATTTCTGTTATAGTTTAATAGTACGTCTATGGACATATGGTACGAATACTAGACTAGACAAGACAAAGTATTACAATTCCGTGAAGCATCATTTCCTGCTAAAAAGATTTCGTCGGACGTTGTTGTCTAAGAACACTGCAAAAATTACTCGTAAAAATTATCTGTTTTTCTCTAGGAGCCCCTCAATAGGAGGGGTATAAACAGCGTAGCTCACGCTTCATCAATATCAGTAGTAGAAGACAATTAAGGCAGATTTTAATCGGGATACGCATTGGGAATAGAACTCGACTTGGTAATTTACCAATGGAAAATTATGTACCTATACACGCATATATATAAGCTGAATAGATGATTGAATAAATTACGCCGACAAACCTAGCCTTTACTTGGTTATGAATAAGGTCAGGTAGTTCACGGACAGTCGACAATTATAAACATTGATTTTTATTCTGTTTTGACCCATGGTAGATGCTTTATCCGCGCCCGTCAATAATCATATTTTTTTTTTTGTGCCATTTTACTACCTCGTTGACGAGTATCGAATATGCATTTATATAGGCTGAACCAACAGGTTGTATAATTTCGTAACAAAGACAAAGTACGTCTTATTGTTAGTAAATCTAGATAGTTCCACACCACCGATTGTATAGAGATTTTATTTATATGTTTTTTTTTTTCATCAAAGCTGGAACGAGTAAGGAGCTTAGCATGTGGTTGGACGCCGACTTTTCCTAAACGAATTTAACTAACAGGCCTGTCAGCGTCGTTTGGCAACTGCCACAAAGTATGCTAAGGTGAATTCTATAGTGATAGGAACAAATGTATTTGTCCTACCGTGAAAATTTCCTCACACAGCGTCAATCAAAGTACCCTGGTCGTAGCTCATAGCGTTGCCGTGGAATGGATACAAAATCTGTGTTGTATCACTGTTTGCATTGGAGGAGGAAATGCCGTATCGTTGTCGACATAAAAACTCACGTTCCCTGCCTATGCGATTTTAGCCACCCGATCATCTCAAGGCTTATAGTCGGCAGTACTGTCCAATTAGCTGCCTCTGTCAAAAATCAATATAACTTTTTCTACTAGGGCTAAATAAAATCAAGACGGGTGCTAAAGGCCTAATATATAGAGATCAATTATACTTGGACATAATCGTATTGATATATCATTCCGCTGCGCAGACGACGGACTCTGCTGCATTCCGTTCAATTACACGTTTTTACATCACCTATTGTAATTTAAGTTAGTTCAGCTGGCAGAAGTAACTACTGCCAACTCAGCTGGACATAGTGTACATTTAAGCCAGGTGAACAAGGCAGATGACGTCTAGATCAGGTTATCGTTCGTGCTTGCCGTAAGTTGAAAGACCAGTTGTACAATCAGTTAGCTGTATTGCGTATTTGTATGCTAGATTGATTTAATAAATACATATAAGAATAATTGAATAACACAAATATGCATTTCAATTAGTTAAACAGCTAAATAGTTTTGTCGCACTAAATAAAAAGTAGCAAATTTTTTAAACGTCTGCTAAAAAGTGCAGACTGCTACTAAAACTACATATGGAACACTTGTATATACATATGTGCGTCTCCGCATCCGTTCCAGATACGACTGATTGTAATTTTCGGATGACTAAAAAAGCAAGACGACGATGAAGAAACCATTGATGGCAAAGCGAACGGCATTACCAGTTTTTAGATATGTCACCGAAATAGTTGCTTATTCTTAACTGGTTTCTGTAGCAACAAGTATCCTAGCAAAGCGGCCAAAGACAAAAGATTGTTGAAATCTTTGTATAGCATGCCACTCGGCGGCTGAAGTAAGAGCACAAGTCTGGTTTTCCCGGTAGTAACGACAGTGGTAAGATTTCATGATACTTCGGTGGCGCGATCAGGTCGTCTACGCTTGTGGCTCTTCTCTCGTTCACTGATAGTAAATGCAAAGTGATTTCGCCTCCGTTACTGCTAAACACCACCATACAGGACAGTCTCATACTTACGCGATTTCCAGCGTTAAGCACTTCAAGTCGCTTCGTTTCCATCCAACATTTTCTGCGTTTCCTTCGCCGAGCCATTCGTCGAAGATGGTACTGACACGTTTGGTCCTCTCTTGTTCTGTTTCCTTCCAAACGCTCTTTATTTTCTACAGCCACCTCAGCAACTTTCACCTATGTTTCAGGCTTGTCGGACCAAGCAGTGTTGGGTCTGTCGCCTTACTCGTCCCGTCCAATCAAACGGTCAACCGACCTGTCTGGATTTCGAGAACGGCACAAAGACGAAGA
Organism: Varroa jacobsoni; assembly: GCF_002532875.2. NCBI lineage: Eukaryota > Metazoa > Arthropoda > Arachnida > Mesostigmata > Varroidae > Varroa > Varroa jacobsoni. The sequence goes on along the minus strand of NW_019214183.1, from coordinate 47,871 downwards.
AAGCAGTTTTTAGCTTTTAGGCGTTTCTATCCATGTTCCTAGTGTTCTTTTCGAGCTTCTTCTTCTGCTAGTGCTGGTCGTAAGAACTCCCTCAGTGTCTTTGTCGGCAATCGACATCTCAGACCTTCGTAGACCTGACCTTCCTCTAGCCTTTTCCCCAGGATCCTTTATTGCCTCCTTTCGGCTGTTGATGCCTCCAGCAGCGGCCCCGTTCTTTTTTCCCTCTCGGCCTTGGCTAAACTTGGCTAAACTTAGGCTTACACCGATGCCAGGCCAACACCGATGAGAACGAAGAAGAAGAAAAGTAAAAAGCTGACCAATTTTTGTGCGCAGGCTTACAGAACGCACTCATAGTCGGTTCCTCGTTGCCTCGGCTCACTGCCGGTCTTCCCTTCTCTGTCGCTCCTATATGTAGTTCTATGTGTCCAAGAGAACGCGGATAGGGCTCTTTTGTGTCCTGTGTTGCGCTTTGATCCTTCCTGCGCAATTTTTACGCTAGTGCAACGTCTACGTGTGACTCCGTACATACATCTAAAGCCGCGGTACCAGTTGGAGTAGTAACGGCAGTCGCTTGTAACCTTCAGTAGAAAAGCAGAAAAAGATGCTTCCAGCCTAACAGCGGTGCAGCTTTCCAAGGTCGTAAGTGTCAATACAGCGCTGAATCGCTCACTCTGCTGGATAGCCGTCATAGCTATGTAGAAAATTTGCTAGATAAAAACAAAGTGACGCTTTCCCAAGCAGTGTAAAAACATTACCGAGCACACGAAGTTTCACTGACTTAACCAGAACGGCTTAATATGGGCGCAGACTAGACAAACTGAATCAAGGAAAAGAACCTCAAATCTAACTCATCTAATCATGTGGCGTATGCACATATCAACCAACCTGTAACATATTATCCCGAGATCCAGAAAAAATTTACTTCCAATAAAAGGCATTTGTTACTAAATACCCAGCCAAAAGGGCGACAAGGTCAAACTTAGTAGTAATAGGGAAAATATTAAGAAAAAAGAAAAACAAAACAGCCAGGTTACGGTAATGCTCCATATCATTGCTCTCAGGATTGACATACAAATGAATCATATTGAAAAATAAAGATAATTTCGCTGCGTCATTTCTAGCAATTCTATGCTCAACGTCATGTGAAAATAAGCTTACGATTTTTAATTTTTTTCCAGTACAAAAAACATTATTGAAGAAAATCTAAATACAATATAAGCTGTCGCAGTTACATACAAGTTAATATAGTATGAAGTGCGAAAATTCTTTCAAACGTATTTCAAACTCAGAATCATATTCTTTACGAGTAAAACGGAGTGTATAAATATAATATGATACCTGTTAGTATATGCAGTTCCTTCTCGCTTCCAAGCTCCTTGAAGTTTCTCACTTATGCAGACAAGTACAGATAGGCCATTGATTATTGTGAGAAAAAATTACACCCAGCAAAATTATCTTTTTCACTTCGATTTGCTAAGAGCTGCCAATGACTTCTTCATACATTACGAATTAGAGAACCGTTTCAATTATTGAGTGATCTGAGATGCTTATGAGAAAGTCTGTCGCAAGATCGAATATATTTGTAGCAGTGTTATCCACTGCAGACGTGTATTTATTAATAGTTTTGTAAGGGGTCGATAAGGGGAAATATCAGATCTGCGCCTATGCAGAGTTTTTGATAGTTGTCTCTGCAGTGAAAATTTGGGTTATGCTTTTTCGGTGGATCTTGTACTCTAACATTTCCAACGGAGGGGTAGAACGATGTAATGGCGGCCATACTATGCGATACGGAAGGGGAGGTTTTGCCGTGCGAGCGGGACGATGATAGAGAATCAAAGCTTGAACGAGACCGTCAGCGAACAAAACGGGGAAAAGACAGAACGTTCAAACTTAAACTGAGGATACATTCCAGCCGATTTAACAGGAGGCGCCATTAAAAAGCTCTGCGATTCTTATCCGTGCGTCCTGTTACCCCCATAGCCTTTAGGCGTCTGCGGCCTTCTTACAGCACTTCTCTCTAGGCTGCTTGCGTTCAGTGGAGACGAACAGTCGAGCAAACAGCCGCCCGACCAACAAATCGCTTTCGATTCTTTGCATACGTTCGTCCTTGCCTGTTCGTTCGTTCGTTCGAACGAAAAGAGGCAACCAATTGACGGCAGCGGCGACGGTGGTAGTAGCTGCGGCCGTCGGCGGTAGTGAAGGTCTGCCAGTGGCAAGTAAGCCGGAGGTAGCGACCGAAGGACGATGGGTAAAGCAGAACTAACACCACCACCACCGTGCACTAACGACGCCGCACACCGAGTAGATATGGAACAGTGACGGCAGCAAATCGCCGTGGAGTAGAAAGTTGGCCTAACACTTAGCGGCGGTAGAGTCGGCTTAGGTCGGCAAGTCTCGACTAAAGCTGGACAGTCAGACGCCAGCAGCAGGCCCACAAAAGAAACCGGCAAAAAAGAACGCGTACTAGCTTCGTGGTTGGCCAGAGTGAGTAGTAGGCCGAGGACGAAAGAAAAATATAAGGGAAGAAAGGGACGGTAGAGAAAGAGAATGAGTGGGGGACAGGCCAGCGGGGTTGATGTGTAGGTAGGTAGGCCGCAGAACGAACACGGTAGCTGCGCGAAGAGATGCCATTACCTTTCCGATGGGCCGCTGTTGGGGTCGGCCAAGAGGACCAACAGGCGGCGAGGAGGAAACAGAAGTGAAATGCAGGAACGATGCCGTCAAATGGGTAGAGGACAGGAAAAAAAGAAAAGCGACGGAAAAAGCAGTAGGTTCAGTGAAAAAGAATGAGAAGCAGCGAGTAAGAAAGAGAACAGGGGCTTCTCTCCTTTAGCCAATAACGACTGAAGCGGATCAAACAAAGGCAGTAGAAACGATGGAGGCGCTACTATCGTTGGCAGAAGAGCGAAGCAACAGTTTCGTTATTACCTGCACAACGAAGGAGCTCTGGAGCCGATAAGGTGCGCGCCTTTGGACCTTTCGCAGCTAGTGGAAGAGACCGGGAGAGAAAAAGAGAAGAGCGATATAGTGAAGTCGAAAAGAGACAACTCTGAGAAAGAGAAAAAGAGATTGCATACTTAAGACCACTGACATCAAGCACAAACGTCACACACCGAAGAAGGCCGGCGAATACCAACTGAAGACCGCCACAGGGCTCTTGAGCATTACTTCGTGTAAGGCGCACTTAGAATCATACAAGCGAACACATAAGCCATTTCCACAAACAAACCGGCATAGTACTAAAATCAGATGGGGCTAGAAGTCGAAGAGGAACGCTACGTCTTGACAGAGGCTGCATGACAAAAAGCAAGCTCGAACGAGTTCCGACATATCAAGAACCAAAGGCCAGATGGTGTAAAAAATACTATGGATGTGTCCTTCCCGCTAAAATAGTGCACTTTCTGCTGTCGCAGCTTGAAGTATACTACGTTGCCTGTAATATTCTAGACCAACCTACAGGTAGCACTTGACAAATGGGGTGCTACGTTGCAGGAAAAACGATTCCACGTTCTGTCTACGTTGAACACGATGGATCGTCCGTACACATCTAAGAACCATATCTATGGGATCTCGGTTATGTATGTGTTTGTGTACTAGCTCCTCATAAACGCTTCAGCTTCGCCTGCTTCGAGACTGCCTTCGACTTTCCAAATCCATTTCACCATTTCATCCGTGATCAATAATGGCAAATAGCAACAGGAAAAACAGCAACTACAAGAGACATTTTCCTCCGACAGAGAGCGGCTGGTAGATTTACAAGTTGTCTCAGCCTGTACAGACAGGTGATGCGTTTGAGGGAAACGTCAGGCAAAGCGTTCACCTTTTCCGTTGAACGGTTTCGCAGATCACTCGGCGCAAGGCTAGGTCGCGCGCACTGCCTCTTCGGAGCGAACCTCGAATACATTACGCTTCTGTTGTCGAAACTCTGTCCTTGACCTCGTCGATGAGGTGATGCGTGACTGACCGAACAGACCGCACTTTAAGAAATTGCGAGAAAAGCTGTTTATTCCCAACGCTACTTCTAAAAGCTAACTACATGTAAACGAAAAACACTGTTTTAGTGCTCCCCTGGCTATCTCACAATCGGGTCCCAAAGATGTGAGATAACTCACTCTGCTGCGTGAGCCATGTAGGCGGTAAACAGATGGTTAGACAAGGGGACGTGAATTAAATGAGTGAGCAGTTAATGTATAAATGTTCACGTTTTCCGATATACTGAGACGAGGCTCTGTGATTAAAAGAACATCATTATATTTAGTAGCAGTGAGCAAGACCTCACTAATCATAAGAACATATATAGGACGATTATTTTTTCCTGTTTGATTCCATTTACCATCGGTTCTTAGCTGGGATCGAGAAGAACAAAGGATCTGCTATCGTCACATGTGCTTTTCTGTCTGTCTGAATGTCCCATTTGCTTCGGTTTCCGGAAGGCTGAACGCTTTTCGGATATCTCGACAAACGTTGGTGTATCAGTCAACAGATTTACTAAGCGATAGCGTTTGGTTTTTCTAAAAAATTAGGATTTCATATGTGATAGCGCGCGCAATTTTCAAACTGAATAGGTTAAGTTCTGTCAAATAATAATAAGGCCCGCCAACGACACCTACTACGCTGTGTAACTCGGTCTATATGAAGAAAGTAGATTTTTATGTCATACGAAGGTTCCCAGCGCACGACTTCGACTGCTACATTTATAAAACGCAGGGACACTACGACCTCAATGAGAATTACATGTCAATATTTTATAAGTGTACGCAATGGTATCATGTAAAATATATGAACGGTAACGTATGTGATAGTCGCAATACATAACCTTGGACTAGTTTCAGCTTTGTGCATTTAACAAGGTCACTTCAAAACACTTGGACCACACACACATATTTAACACGGCGAACGTTACGGAACTCGTTACACTGGCCGCCTTAAATGTTAGCTTCAATTGAAATATCTAGTTTAATGATAATAAACGGAGTAAATAAACAAATTATACTATATTTTTATCTATTGCATTATTTTATGTCAATAAAAAGAACTCGATGTATTTCACAAGGTGAAACGTTATTATTAACTTTTTGTGGATCCTTTTCGTGAGGCAAAATTATTTGATACTGACGTTACTTAATGATACATAATACGATAGCTGATAATGACAGAAGGAGAACCAATACTTATGGAAAATTCATAAAAGCAACTTAAGCCACTCTTAGTTTGATATCAACAGGAATTAGAGGACTCCTCTTCATTGCGGCGGCACAATTACGTCCTGTTTCAAGGCGCAACCTTTAATGGCAACTAAAATGCGCTATTTATTCTATAGTCATCATATATCAAAAGCTACCATAAGGAGGTCTATTCAAGATGACTGTATTGAACACATCGGCCGCACAATGTCGGGAAAAAGTTTCTTAGTAACGCTTGACAGGTTTAGAGATGAAAATATGTAGGTATTTGGCAAAGAGTTATTTAGCACGCGAAGGAACATGCGCTGCTATTGCAGCTGGCGAATGCTGAAACTGAAAGGGTTACGTCGCGTTAAGCAGATGTAGCAGGCGTCGTCGCCGATCTACGTTACGGATGGTGGAGAACGAAACGGACAGGAGAGAAAAGGCATGAAGTCTCCTGTGGATGAAAAATGGCAATCGTTGGATTCCTGCGAATAAGATCTGCGAGTGTCCGACTACTAAGAAAAGGAGTTCCTCTCCCTCTTTGGCGTCTCTGGTTTTTTTTTAGTCGCTCACTTTGCTCGGAGTAACCCTTCCAAAAAAAAGGAGATTGAGGAACTTTACCGTTCAACGGCCGCACCGCAGACGAAAATGCGAGCAAAGCTGAATAAGCTGAATATCGGAATGGTCGAAACGGCGGTGGCTGTTTCTACGGTTGAAAAGAGGGAAGAGCATTTTTGTCACGAGACACACTACCTACCAGTAAGGCGGATGCTAGACGAACAGATGGGGCTTCTGTCTGACGGCCTCCTTTTACCCCGTGCCAACACACAGGCAAGGGGCTACGTAAGCGCCATCAGCAAAGCGAAGATATATCGGTGCCATATTCACGCTCACTAGTGGCCTTTTTAGAAGAGGACGCAGCGATCTAGTTTAACTTCGAACGTCATACCAACGTACAATAAAAACGATGAGGTATATTAACACTGATGAGGTTGATAAGCATGTGCAGTTATGAAGTGGAATTATTATGGAAAAATCATATTTGCAATAACCATGCATGCGCATGCGATGTAAATTAACAAGGTTTTCAACACTGTTTTTAGCAGGTGCAACTTCAAAGGGACTGGTAAAGCTTATCTTATGGTAGTTGTTACTTATGTACATATTTCTACAGTTTGAGACAGACATTTATTTTAGCTTCGTATACGCGAACGTACGTGGAGTGAGCTAAAACCTTTATTTGCATCGACTGTAAAGATCCGCCGCACTATCCGTAGAGGACATAGCTTAATGAGGTGGAAAGTGTGATTAATAAATAGGAATAAAAAGGAAGCACACATAGACTTACACGAGAGAAAAAAGCAAAAATTTGGGAGGACGTTGCACGAAGGAAATGCCAGGGAACGAATGAAACTGTAGGACACTGTGGAAAAATATCCGCTAACGAACGTGATGTAGGCGTCAGAATCGACGCATGTCAGTGTGTGCGTATATGAAGAATGTCTATGAACCAGGATGTCTGGCCCCAGATAATGCCGCGAGATTGTGGTCTTTAGAGTAGGCAACCAACCAGAGACAAACTTAGGAAAGCGTATGTGTGGGCCTCCAGTAGCAGCCATAGACCTTCTGGAGCTTGGGAGGAAAGGCTCGAAAAAAAAAAGAAAGAGGCTTTTTAAGAAAGTAACCAAGTAGTGATGAAGGAGAGTAGGTTAATTTGAAGGATCCGCATAACCAAAGCAGGCAGACGTTCTTTTTCCCTTAGCAATATGTCTATGGTTTGAGGAATAAAACAACTCAAGCTATCTTTACGGCCGCAGTGGAAATTATTGCGCCCGCCGTTCTCAGTGCGCGTAGACCTAGCAACATCAAAGTAACACTTTGACGTTCGGCTGCGTCGCCTACTTAGATTCTGTCTAGAGGAAAGGTAACATTCACACGTCACATGGACGATTCAGAGTGGCTTCGCCAGAGTCCCAAAGTCTGAAAGGAGAATAGTATGATCTAAGGGGCCGCAGGGCGTTTTTATCGCTCCGTTTCTGTCTTCTCCTTCTGTTCGCCATTGCACTTTGTCTCTTTTTTAGCGATATGCTTCTTAGATCTCAGGAGAGCCACAATGGCTCGGTCGGCTTCTTTCAATGCAGGCTATAGCTTCTTAGGACGGTCGACGGGTTTTAAACCGAGGATTTTCCCCGTTTATTGCGTTCCATACCCAATCTTTCTACTACTATTACTGTTTGCGGTCTTATATGGCTGCTTCCTGATCTTGCAGGCGCTTCTCTCATCCTTTCGACCCGAGCAAAGCTTAGGGGTAGCTATCCATTATTCTCGTTTTCACCCTTTGCATTAACAGCATTTATGCATTTCCCTCTTTTTTCGTTTTTCTTTTCCGCTTCTTTGACCCGTTCGCATTATTGAATACTCTGCCACTCGCTGACGACCCAAAAGTTTGTGTGGTCTGCTGGCGACGAACATCTATGAACACGTAAGCATTTTCTGGTCATTCATTGTCGTGTTAAAAATGATGACCTCACGACGAACCGTTTGCATCTGATAAAGCAAAACTATATTCATAGAAAATTTGAAAAGAAAATGGTCGCAAGCATAGTGACTTCTACAATAGGTGTTACAGCAGCTTTTCTCGGTTCTCAATTGACTTTCTATGCATGTAGTCAACACGTGAACATGTGCGTTATGTGTACAGGTCAATACGCAGGGCGTGAATGCTTGTTCATGAGCAGCGTTACTTATTTATTACATCAGCATATTGGCTTCGCTCTATCAATTTTAACAAACGCCATGTTTTTGGAATGCTTATTTTGACCGCTGTGCTTTCTAACTCAGAACATGACAAAGGACTGCGAAGTACCAGTTTGAGAAAAAAAACATTAAATACGACCTAGTTCAAATTATTTGCTGCGGTTATCCTTGGAAATTATAATCGCCCATATTATAATAACTAAATATTGATAGTTGCTATACTTTTCCTTCGCTAACCTAAAATCACCTACTTCTCTTCCAATTGATTACGGCGACGGCTGTATAAACGCACTTTACACACGTCCTAATCCTAGCTAAAATGGGAATCATATCGTCAACGATGAAATTAATTCAGTCAGTAAAATGAACCTAAATAACAAGGCGCAGTCATTCTGAACAAGTGTAAGATAAATTGCTTTATTGAAATCATTAATGACCGTACCTATGGAGGCCTTCCGTAATTATCAAGACGAACATGGACAATTCCAGCATCTTTTGTAAACAATCGCTTAGATAAATAATGCTATGTTATAGATGCTGCTCCGTGGAAAAACGAAATCGGTGATCCCATACGACGACAGAGGAATCCAACTTAAGCCATACTGTAACCTCTAACAAACAGAATTACAATTGATCAAGATCACAACCAAATTAGTCATTTTGGTGATAAAAATGCTCATAGCACTACGATCTCACAGCCTTGAACGTTGGGGTGACTTTTCATGAAAAATTGTTTTATATAGCTCCCGTGCGAAAATTTATCTATCATGACTAGGCATATAAAAAATAACCCTAACATGCAAGCTATCTAATTTTAAAGACTACTCTTCGGAAGTACGGAGCATTCCGAAATTCGATGATTTTATGGGTGTATTTCGTTGTTTGAACGTCGGAATTCAGTTATTTTCGACGGAGGTCGTGTTTATTGCAGAGGTGCATAAAAACGCCGATGGAGCACTGTTTTTGGCAACATTGCTCAGAAAACGACTCCAGATCCATGTTGTTCCTCTCCACTAGAAAGCGATCAATACAAAAATGGCATAGTTACGGTATTGCAAATAACAAGCACTATCAATATCGGGAAATTGATGATTAGTCATGGTCGAATATGTTTATTTGCTCTTTGATTATAGTATGATACAGTACACAATATCATCATCTATCAAGTCAAAAACAAACCCTTTCAGTCGAATATGCCTTTTATCTATTCTAAATGGGACGACAAAGTCGAGTGCGGAGCTGACTGGCCTCCAGGTGGCAGGCAAAACATCCTCAACTAATAGTACTAATAATGCATAAAAAAATGTATGCGGTTATTTATGTTGATGGTGTAAGCTTTGGCGGCGGCAGCAACGAAGACCTCGCTTTTCTTCTATTTTAACGTTTGTTGCTATTGTTTTTACGCTCTTATTAGTTGAGAAGAAGCAAGAAATCAGAGAATGGGCAAAAAAATGCCGAGGGTGATGTTAAAAGTTGGTTTGAAAAATTAAATTCAACACTTCGCTTCCACGCCCACTGCCTGAGGTCGAAAGATCTCCTAACCGAAATAACAACGAATCCGTGCAGATATTTTAAAATCCTTTACTTTGAACATAAGAAACTTCTTTTGATACGTTATAAGGCAAAGATAGCTCTAGAGTCACTATTTAAATATATAAACTGATAGGACAGTAATTTATGAGACCGCAGGGGCAATGTTAGGACATGAACACTCTTGCGTCCCTACTGGGTTTTATATGGTACACATTATCAAAAAGAATTAATTTACACTATACACGGAAGCAAATAACAGTGTGAAAATGGCATCTGTAGGCTTCGCAAGCATTTTTCTTTAACCGAATAGTCATTTTTTGACAGTTATGGTATAATTTATGTAAGTAAGTTTAGTTGCATTAATTATATTACAGCTTCATTTTTTTTATGTTTTTGGAAAATCTGCAGAGTGAGATGCGCCTGATAATTAACCGTTATATTATCCGGTTAACAAGATTTTCAGATTTTAGAACTGATACACTTTATGAATATACCATTCTTTTCCAGAAGAGCGGTATCAATTTAATTCTGCAATTGCATCCATGATGAAGAAAAAAGAGTATAGTACCTTTACAAAATGCCATTACATCTTTCATACCCTGCAAGTTTATAGAGAAAGGACTCTGATGGTGATTTAGCAGAAGTATCAGCACAACTAAGTACAACAGCAGCTGTGAAAATACTCACCAGAGTCATCATAATCGGCCCTTTTGTGCGCTTGGATGGGTGGGAACGAACAGGCAATTGTCATAGCATCATAGAATTCATCCACGTTACACACCTTATAGGAATTATACACAAATAAATTTAGATAAGATAAACGACAAAGGCCACTCAGGAACCGACGAGCTCGACGTAACTGATGGCAGCCGAAAAGGTATGGAGCTATTTCATCTGGTTAAAAATCTCAACCAGTGAAAAACGTCTCATAAAATAACAACAAATGATACTCACAAATGCATTTCTTTTAGAATTGCCTATTGAACCAAATTGGTTGAAAGATATAATGCAGGGCTAATGAGAGTATTAGCATGTTATAAGCAAGTACAAATCTGAATCGGAACAAACTCATTCGAGCTTGTACATCCTGGTGATTCTAGGCATTACCAGTGTTGGCGGGACAAACCATCGATTATTCCGAACTTTTATTGCTTCTCTGAGCATTTTATACCTGTGTTGCGACTCCAAGCCGATTATCTCCAGCAGTAACCGCATCCTTTATATGAATGGATGCGGAACTTAAAATAGATACATTTCTGAACTTATTTTAAAAAACCCACTTAAAAATAACGTAAACTGCCTCAATGTTTAAAACGAGGGCTGTATCTTGGCATAACTTCAAGAGCAGCTAAAATCCTGTCATTTGTCAGTTACACGAACCGGTACAAGGAACGTAGATTTTAAGAAATACCTCAGCTTACGTTCGACGTACCGTAAAAATCGTTTGCAGGTGGTCGAAACTTAACATATATATATATATACAACCATTTGTAAGTTAGCGCTATATTATTGGGTGAGTTTGTATACCGTTTCGTTGATATTATTGTACTTTGCTACTCCTACATATCATTAACGTGATAGCTCGCCAACTATACACTGGTTCACGCAAGAATTTATTGCAAACTAAAAAATGGTATGGTTCTTGTTTCCACTGTAAATACTGCATTGTTATTTAAAATTAGAGTGTTTGTGCAGCTCATTTGAAGTCAATTGAAAACTTGTCTTTATTAGAAAATTTAGCTCCTAAGATCTTTAGGAATCTCTACCGTAGGTGCGGGCCTTTCGAACGCGCACTCACATTACATCTCTGCCATGACATCTTACAAACGATGACTTGCTCCATATGTTAGCAGACTTATACGAACCTAAGAGTCAGCGCTCTCAGTGGAGCAGACGACCGCCTTTCACAAAAGTAATTTATCTTCGAAAGGAACTGTGCCTCTTCATCTAGGACCCAAAGTGTTTTAAGGTAGGCTGGGTCTCAAGAGCGCAAAATAAGGTTTCGAGAGTGCAAACAGTCTTCCCGCTATTCTAGCTGAGCTAATGTGCAGGGCACATGCCATCAGGCAAAGCGTGCGGTCCTAGGGGAGTCTTTTTTTCAAACGGAGCCCACACGATCAGCACGAGAGCAGCTTAGCTTATATTATTATACTAAAACAGCTGCCGAGCGGATTATATTACATAAAGCACAGTTAGGTTTCTTGAAAAAATTAAATAGCAAAGTATACGATGAATGGACGAAACTTGCACGGCAATGTCGTCGATCAAGCAGTTAAACTGTAGGAACAAAGTAGAGGGAGCCGAAACCTTCATTGATTGTTCTTTACAGAAATCTTCAGAGAAGATGTCCGGTTATAAAAATGTTTTCTAGCTAACGGGTCTTGGAAAATAATTTGTATGCAATAATCACTTTGCAGATCTATCTCATACGTTTTCCTCATACAATGAACGATTCAAAAGACCACACACAAGCGCGATGAGAAATTGTTCCTTAGCCAAAGCCTTTGCTCATAAGTCGAGCAAATCTACCAAATCGGACTATTTACAATGGCGCGGAGCATCAATTTAAATAAACGATATACGCATGGTGAATTCTCAATATTACATAAGCTTCCATAACTCCAGGCCTTAAAAATAGCTTCAGCAACACACTACTTAACACAGCGTTCACCTAGCAATCCACGAACTTTATCCAGAGTCATCTAGGATTTTAACTAGTTTTATTTGAAAGCTTTCCATCTAAGGCTAAATAAATACCTGAACAAAGCTTATCCATACCTATGCAATAGAAGGATTAGCTAAACGAAAATAGCTCAGTTGGGGAATACAAACTTTCCCTAATAGTTTGAATTGCGTTTATCAAAAAAAGTATAGTCAGTTAATGGTCGGTCCCTGTATTTGTTACATATTGCGTGTGATCAAATTTTAAACGGAATTTCGTTCCGGAGCCACGGTCTGCGAGGTACGCTTATCTCGTAATATCAATCGGAAAAATATTTAATTTTTGGCAGCAACTAGAAAAAAATATTGATGGAACATACTACTGAGAGTGCGCACCGAAAATCGAGCGCTATTCTTGGAAAAAGAGTATGTCATGAAATGGCGTAACGTGTTTTTTGTCATTTTTAGTGATGTAACACTGTCAGATCGTTAGATTGGTGATAAAGTAGATAAAAGATAATGAATAAAATGAGGTTCCAGCAAACCTTGACTGTCGGAAGTAGTCGCGCTTCTGTAGGAAGTACAGGAACCGTTGAAAGGAAGATCAGCGCCCCAATCAAAACGGATCTTGATATAAGAAGATAGGATCGGAAAAACGACTGCATCTAAAACAAAATGTAAGCGTGTAATAAGGAACACATTACAAAGCAGTTTTATTACGGAAGACGCAGTAAAACCGACCAATTTCGCGTCTGACAAGCAAGCTGCGTAGATACGTAATAGTAATAGGCAGTTTTGTTCATCAAGTTTTTATTCAGGCAATTCCTGAATAAAAACTTGATGGAGTTACACGCCACCTTCCTCCACTGACTGCTTAAAGACTTAAATCTTATTTTTGAAACATCTGCGAATTTTCGGTCATTCTGTAGACAATAGGCTCTTTCAGGAGATTCCTGCTTCAACAACTAACCTTCGTGCAAAATGACTACACTTAAGCGTCGAAGGCCAGATCTGGTCGTCTGTAAAAGAATTCTAATTTTTCGAGTATTTGAATAACAAAGTGCCAAATAAAAAATCTTATTCAGCTCACGTTTCGATGTGAAATATATATGTTTTCCTTATGACTGGTTTGTACAGTAAATGTCTTTGTGACTAGACGTATAAAAGCTTAGCCTGTGACTACAGTTTGCTAACCTTAACAGGCCCTCTTGATAGGTAAGGTCCTTGACAGATAGTTATTCGTACGAGTTCTTCGTTATCGCTCAAAGCTCATGGACAATATTTATATACGATATAGAACCCTCACTTATACACATGCCAACAAATTACTCAATGTCGAAGAGCTGAGAATCCAGTTGATGTCCTTTCTTTTCCAAGTGTTTGTCCTTAAATTATTATGCCTGTCGCCATATTTTGATTCATATAAACTATCTTTCTTTGTTGAGCGCATTCAAAGCATTCGGCTATCGAAGTTTATCCTCATCTCATGTTACACTCGTGTGATCATGACCTTTTCTTTGTACATGCATATACCGATTCTGCAATAAGGTAGACCTACGATAGAATGAATAGTTTGAAAAGCATCTATTAGAAATGGTAAGTACAACAACAAACTGTGTTAGTTGCCATATAAACACTCGACATGTTTTTGTTGCAATCGTTATTATGTGTTTATATGTAGTATGGCTCTGACGCTGACTACTACTCACCGTGTCGCGGTCGTAGTTGCTGTGGACTACGAGAAAGTGTGATCGACAAACATGAACGAGTCATTTTATACTCGTCAGGCGTCAGGGTCGGTACCTTGGAGTTGCATCTCGCCCCTTCTGTGCTACTTAGACGATCACTGCCAACATAGATCGCCACTAGCAGCTGGAATACGCAGGCGCAACAAACACGGTCGGTCGACAGCCGTGGAGCGCGACAACACTGCAACAAAATGTGCTGCCGTCACATATGAGAATATTACACAATATGAAGACTCAGTCGACGGTGAGGTTCTGCCACCTCAAGCCGGTGTGACACGGGAATGAGACTGCAGCATGCGGGCACCCTGACAGTCAAATCAAATCGTTCTCAAAATGTGAACGTATGACCTTAAGATTTCCTCGTTGCGCAACAGTGTTCGAGATGGCCTTAAGACGACCCAACATCATCAATGCTATCTGCTACTTATGGCAGGCGCTCGACGCCGACGCGACAGTGCAGTATATTGGGCCATATTGCAACTTCTCCCGGAAGCGATAGATGTTTTATGTCACTCACGCATCACCACAATATATACACATTCACAGATACAGCTATATTTATGTCCTAAACATTCGGTACGGCCCGTAAGTGGTTAGGAGAATATGCCGGTTTTTTTTGTCAACGGCATACTTCATTTCGTCTAACTGGCTCAAATGATGACCTGCAACAAGAGAAAAAGATTCTATTGCCATACGTAGATGGCCTTTGACAGGAGTGTTTCTCGACCCTAAGATGAGTGAGCCCCAAATTGTATTAGAACTCTATAATGGCAACTTAAAATTTTGGATGAGATCCTACGGGATAGGTTGGTAAGAAAAAAGTGACCTAGACCTCCAAATATAATGAAGAATGTTCGCCTGGCTGGTGGAACCTAACAAGCGTATTTCATCGCCATATGCTGCAGGGAGGGTGACTGCAATCATGAATTAGATCGACACTTATGCTCTACATGAAAGAAGAACACCTCATTTAAGAGCATGTTAAGTTGTCAGTAGATAGAGAAAATGGCGCTTTATGAAACCGTGAAATAAAGTGACGATAGAAATAACGTTTTTATTCAAAGGAAGCAAACCCATAGCTTACAGACTAGAAGAATGAATCTTCTTTCTGAAGCACCCTTCGCAGTCAGCAAAATATTGAACAGACACTTTACTAGCTGTTGATGAAGTTTTTTTTTTAGCCTAAAATCAGCTAAAAAACGTATCAGAATTTCTTTTTCTTTTTAAGAAGTGCACTCTGTTGTCCACCCGATATCCCAGAGCACATTAAAAACGAAGCGTTTTTTTCCAGCATAATAGAAGTCACGATGAGGCGATGGACCAGGTGTAAGGATACCAACTGTCTTGCGACAATAAAAAGGCGAAATCTGCTTTTTGGCCTTTTTTGCTTTCTTAATGAATGTCTTTACCTAGGACAGGGCCAGTATTGCTCTTTAAGTGCTGCTTATAGAACGGCTTGCAATATCTTGCGGCTTGCGGGTTACTTACATAAATTAAAAAAAAACCTTAACTACCGATTTTTAGGAGCTTAACCTAAGGAGGTTTCAAAATGTTTAAAGCTTGTTTTCCAGGAGATAGCTAATGACTAGCTGGTTGCAATTTTTCATCATGCAGAAATTCAACATAATGCCGATAGTTACCGAACAACACAGTTTGCTTCTACGTGTGTTTCGCGAATCACAACGATAGCTCTGATATGGGACAAACGAGTCCATTTACTGTTAAGGTTAATGATCCGTTGAAATGTATAATAATGCGCTTCTTTGCAAAAGCTTGGTTTTAACTCTCGGGAACATCCTGAAATACTTCTACATAATAATAATTCTAATAATTCTAATAATTTCTATAACAAAATGGAAAACTTCGAATATTAAGGATAATAAGAACGGCGACCTTGGGTGACCAAAAGTTAGAAAACATAAAGTGGTTAACTAAGCGTGAAAATCATTGGAAAAAGACTGTCATTTAGAAGTTCGTACATCGTGATACAGGACATATATAGTTAAGTACTAATTTCATCAACACCCATTCACCAGCAGTGATCTCCCACGGAGTTCACGACCGATGAGAATATCACCAACGTTTGCAGACAGATACACAGGTGTTTCGCGACTCTGCTTCCCATCCACAGTGTTTTGTTAAATAGGAATAACCCAATTTTGTCATTAGATCCAGTGGAAGTGCCCTAATTTCACCCATATCTTCGAGCTGGAAAGCTTAATAGTGCAATATATAATTTGCGCAGCATACAGCGATAGTATTGAAAATTCACGATTAACATTCAAAAGTATATTTGTTTTATTGATTTGTCGTGTCCTTGTATTAAGTACATAATCAAAAAAAGCAAGTAAAGACATATTAGTGAACAGTAAAGAAAGCTTTTGTAATGGAAACCGATCAAGTCTCAATTAAAGATTATTGCTAGCTAAAATTACCCGTAGAACCGTACGTATTCTTGTTAGTTTTGTAAAATAATGTATAGCTATAGTACTATTGACAATATATAACGCATTCTGCAAATTCAGTGACTGACTAGGATTTTCAGACCTAGGAATTGAGGCTTATGGTTCGATGCACAAACAACCAATCTTTATTTAAATTGGAGTTCTTCAAATCGACAGCTAGGCATTTCTTCGAACGGCTAGCCGCCTTTTCCAGCGCCGACCATAGTGTGTCTATGCCCCCTCTCGAGCCTCACGGATCTTAGCTTATAGATAAAAACTTTTTCGGCTGCTGACCTTTTTTGTTGGTGATTCAGCTACTGTCTTCCACCCTCACCTGAAAACTTTAGTTTCAAGATTTCATTTGTTTCCCCATCGATGCTGGAGCCTCGCCTATGTGTACTCTACCTATCTTACTACAGTCCGTAAATCTGCATATGCCCTATGCCTAATTAAAAACTGCTAGAAGAGATTTCATCGTGACACGTCTGTCTGCTACTCACGCAAACAATGTGAGTAACGCTGTGAAACCTTACATACGGTTTAACCTTTTCGCCGCAGTAACAATAGCAAAGCGCTGTTTGTTGTACACACCGTATAACTTTCCTAGTTAGCGATGACACGGTATTTACATGATGCTTATACAACGAACAAACAGTTGTTCATATCATTGCTGCTATTATTAAAACTAAATAAAAGGGGGCGCTGAAATGTTAGCGTTTCCGTACATTCGGGCCGATGAAACAAGAAGTTCAGCGAATAGGTAGACTAAGTAGTGGATTAAGGCAATTAGATTTATTGATGTATCCGAAAATAGAGAAACTGCCGGAACGTCTTTTCGAATTTGAATTAAAGTGTTGCGAAAACAAATTCCCCATTTGGCAGCTGGATGGAAGTTGTGAGTTCTTTCAATTTCTTTCAAGCTGATCAATAGTTACAGTCTGTTTGATTCAACGATTTCTAAATAGTATGCAAATGGAAGTTCTGCATATTGTACCGTATACGATAGGCTTGTTAAGCTATTGCGTCGTATACTTTTATTACATGGAATTTTACTTTGTTTATTAAACGTTTCAAAAAAGTTCTTACGTTATTCGTTGTGTGCGAGAATTCACCTAAATACGAGTCTAAGATTCGAGGATCGACGAAGTGCCTTATAGAAAAATGGAGAAAGTTTTTATAGTCAGCATTGTCACAACACGGTCTATTTTGATTTGAACGTTCTTTTCAGTTTAGTGATTCAAATGTCCAAAAGTGTTCTGTAAAAGTAAGCGATGAAAGTCAGGATATTTCTTCCTTAAAAATGCCTCACGTGGGCGAACAAGCAGTATTCCACACATTGTTGCTTTTAAACAGTAAAATAACATCGACATGAGATCGGCACAACATACTAACGTTGAGAAGTCGGTTCCAAACGAGTGGGTGCATAATTTGCTAAAGGAATTTCCAGGAGATAAAAAAAATGCCGGTACTCTTTGAACAATTTTCTAATTGTTTTGAAGGAAATGACGACCTTTCTATGAATGCTGCAAAAAGGCCTAAGATTTGCGCTCAGTCCAACGAAGAGTTTTATACCTCAAAAAAAATGTTTAGAAATGGCGGACAAGTACTTGTATATGACCAAGGTGCATCAAGTAAATAAAATTGTCCAGCAGACAAGGCTCTACATACGAGGCAAAGTCATTCTCATTTATAAAGATGCCAGACCACAAACGAACCATGCGGATCTGCAAAAACTTCGATGGATGCGAAGGTTTTTGCACCCACTATATTCCACTATATATACAGGCCTTGTGCAGACGAATTTGTGCCCCTCTCATCAACGAATGAGATTTCTAACAGTTTGACGAGGAACATGATTTCAAAAACCGGCTGGACGAATTCTCCAATAGTGGAACTGAAAGTGTCTGGCGAGACGGAGTATTATTAATGATATAATTGATTTAAAAACGTAAGGACATTGCTGAAAATTATGGTGGACACATGATTCATTGATACGTTGTTAGAATTTAAATGAAACGTTACGTTTTTCATTAGGTGAAAAGTTACCCTTTTTTTCGCAACTTAATACATATTAGTCTTCTCAGGCGATATACAGGTCCTTTAAGCAGAAGTACCAAACCTTTAATTTTACTTCTCCTTCCTCAATCATTCCCAAAATATTATTATGATTAGGCCACAACGATTAGCGTTCTCCTCAGAGAAAAAGGAAGCCGTGATCTATCAAAGATCTATCAAATGATGTTTAAGACGGATCTCTGCTAAGCAAACTCGAAAAAAAAACATTTTTTCGCCTTTATGATTCGCTCTTTATGGATACATTCTAGCAGTTACTGAAAACATTCTATCATCAGCGTATATAGACATTGAGTAATGCTCTTTTTGTATTAATGGGCTATTTCCGGAATATTTCTATTTGCAATAAGTACTTTAGCGAATGGCTTCAGTGGCCTTAGTAAACGCAAGATATGAACAGCAATCTGACTGGCAACTGTTGGCAAGATATAGAGAGGTGATAAGAACCATGTGTAAACTCGCGTCGTGATTTCGTTTTGCATTGAGGATCTCATCCGCTCAGGACTATTAATTGGCTAACTATGTCATGGAGGCTTACTTAATTAGATAGGTAATTATGTAAGTTTGGTATCCTTCAGCCATGGCCATAGCCCGGAAACGTTTGTGCGACAGATAAACGACCTTTGAAGTAAACGCTATGAAGAAACTCACCCGCCCGGATACATATAGTTGTACAGAAAAGCTTTGGCTATATAGAGTGACTAAACAGCTTGCTCTCCATTATATTAGCCCAGTTCACTTAGCATGGATGGCGAAAAGGCAAGATTCAAGTACGAATGTCCTCACCTCGTTTCGCTGTGACAACTGAGGTGCTCAAGCAAGAAAGAAGTTTATTTAGTAATGCGGGCTCGTCCTTACCTTCACTAGGACTGCTTGACACCTATGCGGGGCCGTGAACGAGAAAAACGACAACCTGCCGATTTATTATATATTTCTGCCTCATTGGATCGCTTAATAAATGATATTTGATAACTTTCTATCTTTGGCAAACTGTTAGCGCGCTTTTTTGGCTTAGCTTTGCGTGTTTAATGCTATCATAAATACAAATATATACGTAAATTAACTTGCTAGAGAAAAATCAACGAAGCTATAAAAGCGTATGAACGCTACACCTTATTTTCATATTTGTATTAAAGTATTCTCACAAAAAAACGGAGAACGACCCTTAGGCTTTGAGATTTTTCATTGCGCGTAATAAAAATTTGTTTTCTCTCACGAATTTAGACTGATTTGCTCATATCCATAGGTCCTTAACGAGGGTGCTGTACGCTACCGTGTATTTTTGAAAATTGTGGCGCGTGATGTACCTCATCACACAGCGACATGTCCTGAAAGAACTTGTCGTAGGACATTCATGAAACTTGTCTAGTATCCAAAACCAAGCCAAATATCGCCAATAATACCTTACTTTTAACGTATCAGACTGGATTTTCTGTTCACTGCTCTACAATTCTAATTGCACCAGGACTATGCTGAATGCAAAGAAAAGATTCACAAAGCTCCCAAGCCGATTTTCATGTCCCCGCTGCATCAAGAAAGAACTGGAACAAAGCCTCATTATATTATATATATGCACCTATAAGGAGCATTTGTCCTCCATCTGGCCTGCTAAAGCTGGCAGATCTGTCTTTGTTTGGATGGCTCGATATTCGTTAGTAAAACTGAAACTTACAATCCATTGTAACAGAAATGCAAAACAAGACTTTTCTGGACAGTGCATCAACGTAGTATACCAATGTATTGTTGCAAGGGCCATCCACATGAAATAAGCGCTATAGTTAGTTGAATGTGGCCTTCTCAGTAGGCTATGACAATAATATTTGGGCGTAGCGTATAGCCTTTTGGTTGACTGCATTTAACTCGGTTGAATATTCGATTAATGCATATTGTATGTTCTGTACGGCGTCCAAAAAATATAGGTTTATTTGACTTTGATAATGTCTAATGCGTGATTGTTGTACTGCCAATGAAGAAAACCTCGCTTTACCTATCGTGGGTTGCATTATCCGAGAACTTATTCGGAAGCAATTGTTTACTACTAGCCAAAAAAACGATTTCATCTTATGCAGTTTGTCCGTATTCGCAGTGTCCACAAACGTCGATAATTATGGAAATCACACACGAGCATTCGTATCTTATCTGAACGTACTGAGTCATAGCTCTTTACATTTATTGTCAATAGTTACAAAGAACAAAACGGTTATAGGGATACCAGCGCAAACGATCACGCGTTATAGCGTATAGCCTCGACTCAACTGCAGTGAGTACTACTTTCGTCTGAAGAACCTGTTTTGTAAAATATAGTTATGCCTTTTCTGTTCATCAACAGTGAATCTCAATACAATTTATTACATATAATTAGTGGTATTTATGTTGTATACAATACACATTCGTATGAAATCTTTGCATTCTAAATTTACAAATGATAATTGTACAGAGTTAAAGACGTGATACTTGCATGTCATAACATCGAATTATAGATGCTTTTAAAAATAACGCCTTTTATTTACCTAAGGGTAACGGCTCTGTGATTTTCGGAAAGTGAAAAATGCTTCAGCGCTATACGATGTAAACAATTTCGACACATCATAAGTTCTGCGATTGATATTCCTCTTCATACAGTCCGCACACAATGCAGAGCTTATCAAAAGTATGTCAAAATGAGCACAGCACAAACGCCCCGTAAATCATAACCTGGGCCAATAATAATCACTATTGCATCATTCCAATTTGAAGCACTTTTAGACTTGCTTTTACAAAACACCCCAATATTTCTTACTATTGAAACTTTTTACATGGAGTTTTAATACATTATAGTAAATATACCGATTCACGTCTATACGGTTGTGTTCTTTACCACTCGAAGTAACTCCCATACAATTCTAGTAAATTCTCTCGTTAAACTTATAAACTTAAACGACAACGCGACTTGACAAAAGCCACCACAGAATAACAGTCTCGATACGAATAACATATTACAAATATTATAGAAGACTGCTCCTCTAAATACACTAGTAATTCATTTTGACACTCGTCTCCTCACCAATGAGACCTCGTCAGACTACATATGGTCATATGGGCGTTTATACATGAGGTAAGTATAATATGGTTCGAGAGATTTGGTTTCGACGGAATGCCTCTGAAATTGCAGCGAGTAGGTAATTGGGGGGAGAGGGGAGGGGGAAACAAACCCAAAACGACCTGTGGTCTTACGCTACCGTAACTACATCTACACATATATACG
The DNA here is from genome assembly GCF_002532875.2 of Varroa jacobsoni. Classification (NCBI taxonomy): domain Eukaryota; kingdom Metazoa; phylum Arthropoda; class Arachnida; order Mesostigmata; family Varroidae; genus Varroa; species Varroa jacobsoni. The sequence continues at coordinate 26,243 of NW_019214183.1, read as the reverse complement.
CTAACATTACCAACATTTATTTTGTTATATAGTCGTCAATCGTGAACTCATTATGTACATTCTCTGCAGCATAAATATTGTATATCATAATACAAGTGTTCAAATTTTAGGCGGTATCTATGTTAATTAGCACACGATATGAACGACGAAGGGTGTATGGCTACAGATCGTTCGCCGCACATGAAATGCCAATGGCACCAGGATCAGAGGCAGGAAAGCAATGTTTGAGACACATGAAATTACTGTGGCGTGTGTGGTGCCAGTCTCAACGGGTCGCCGGGTATGCAGACTTTGCTGGGATGGAGTCGCTTTAAAAAGTGTACATGAATGTATACTTGTGAGACCGCTGGCGCGACGCAGGCCGGTGCTTGCTTGGAATCACCATGGATATACAGCGGTTGCCGCCTAAATTTGCCTAGACAGCTTAGACGATTAGTTTGTATCGGCCTTATTGCTTCTAGCGCCGTTATCGCAGCTGTTACTGCCATTTGAATAGCTAGCTGACACCTCTTGTAACAGATATTCAATTTCACTGTGACCCGCCATTTTTCTACAGTGTAGCGTTTCACATAAACAGATACACATACACGCTCAAAAATCTATAGGGCTGTAATAAGGCATCACGCTAGGTAAATTGCACACTTAATAATCCAAAATTCTACGGCCTAACTCCGAAGGCGGGAAAGGAGGATACATCATCAAGAGACAAATGGCTTACATTATTCTAGCTGAAAGCGGCGCATTAGAGACATTTGCGATGTGAAAATCTAAGTGTTTGCGGTCTATATCTATTAGTAAATTGCAAAATAAAACGGAAAAATACCTAAGGATTAAACTAGGTTTTCTTTAATGCATCCATAGCATTACATGATAAATGAGCATGATAAAATCAAACCATTAAGCGATTAAGGGTAACGTGTTGCAAAAGCAGTGGAAAATGATTAATGCATTTCGTGTGTTAAATTTGATTTCGATTCTAGGCCGAAGGAGAACAAAGTTTATATAAAGAACTACAGTCTTTATCCTTATCTTTTACTTAGATCGGTTACTTTATTTTCATATTTTACTGCTAATACCGCGTAAATAAATGTGCATTCATTGATGATGTTATACATGTAGTTACATTATCATCTAAACATATTCACACTGATTGAGTTTTTTTTTACTATTAATTCTTCTTCATAGCAGTGGTGAATTTTTAAAGGAGTTAATGTCGTCGAACTTATCTTTTTCATACATTGACAGCATGCACAATAAACTATTAGTTTTCTTCCCCCCAACTTGAGCCATTGACGACATAATCATATCTTGTGATACCTAAAATAACTTCTGCTTGTTAAAGAAGTCAAGGAGCTAGATGCACTCCAAATTTCTTTTTCTGAGCGGTAATAATGAACAAATTTGGAATGTGCCTGCGTTCTAAAAAAATACCTCTGTTTATATCTCTTATATATTTCATTCATGCCTTAGGGCTTTAACGGAAAAAGAAAATTAAACTCTAACAAAAGTTTGATTACTGTTCGTATAATCTGAATACAACTGGTGTAAAATTTGGCCGCAACGTATATGCAAATCAACCGGCGGTTACGCCAAGCACAATCAATCTATAATCAAATTTGTTTATACCGGATAAAGTCTAAATTTTAGAAACGTTATTTCGTTCAAGTTTCTTTCATTCCATACAAATCGTATACGTCTTGTACGTCGTGAGTCAAAATCAAGGCTCTCAAATTTCTCGGTAAGTAACTTGCTCGGCCAAATTACCACATGAGATTTCAGCCTCGCTACGTATTTCTTAATCCCATACTCTTGGTTAAATGAATACGTCGCGGTTGCGAGCCTTTCTTGGAAGTGATATATTTTGGTATTTTGCGTATCTCCAGATTAGTTTAATCATATTTGACTGCTCATTTTAAGGACAAAGTGTGTGAGTACTTAGTCAAACGCATTTGCTTATTGTGTTTTTTTTGCTTGTAGAACCCGCAATTCTCGACAAATAAACCAGTTCTTGTTCTCGTCACGAAGAAAACATTTTGACTTTCCTGAAGCTAGGAGGTTATGTATCATCCAAAAAGTAATAAGGCCTTCTTTCAAAACAGCTGGGTAATTATTACACTTGGATTTGGAGAGATTGTTGGGCACGGGAAGAGTTTCTAAGTTATCCCTTTTTGGTTCACAACAATTTATAAAAAATACTAGAAATGCTTATGAATGACAACCTCATTCTAAAAAAGTAATGACGTCTTTTCATAGAGCGGTCACTCAAATGCTCCAAACATTGTTGGTGACGTTCAAAAGTAGCTTTTCTGTGATTTTTTATGCCTCTATGCCAAAGATAAACGCCTTTATATGAGAAATAAAGGATCACGCCCGAAATTCAGCCCTGCACATAATGACTGCCGTTTGTGGGCCGCTGAAAGCATGAATAACTTAAGAGGACTTTTAAAATATAAGAACCTACGCAAGTAATTAATAATTTGAAACTTGCATGAGAACCTTTCCGCTACAAAATGACATAGACATCTTTTAACAGAGGCTTATATAATATTCTGAGCGAGCCATATACAAGCGATACCTCAAAATCAAATCAAATCAAAACCAAAGCTTCTATTGCTGAGTGTCAGAAACAGCCTAAAAGTGTTTCATGCAAAATAACCTCATCCGAGCCTGAACTGTATCTCATAGCTAGGGATATATGTGAGCCCACTGTCCGTATGTCCGTAAGATTTACAGTGTGCACCGGCTTTCACGTCCCCAACAACAGCGAAATTTAATTCAGGTTCAAGCCGTGTCATTATCCACAGTGCGTTCTATACAAGGCCTATGATACGGCCCACTCCTATAAGCTCTTACCACTGCTGGTTTTGTCGCAGCGCTGGTAGCTATGACAGCGTCCATCGTCGTGTTGATTCGCTAGTTTTAACGGACTCAACTTTTACGATAACGCAACTTCGGACTTCACTTCGGCTCTAGCATGAACTTGATCGGGTTTGCCTTCGCCTTGCATAAATATTTGACGGCGACGCCCTATGTGACTGTTTTTAACAGCGAAGTAGACCCAAAATATCTCAGTCTGTAGCCTTCACACTGCGAATGTATTTAGTTACACCGTCCCTCGCTGTCTCGCTATGCCGTGTTCCAGGTATCAGCACTAGCTGCTTTTTTCCGCTAGCGGGGTCACTGCGTACGTTGTTATTACGTGAAACACAAATTGTACCGTGCCGATTATTTAGTCACGAAGATTATAAACAAGACGTGATGACATCATCGTCATCGTTGTTGAGCCGAATTTGCACCCCCCCACTGATTCTGATTTTCATCAGATATACCAGCGTGAACGATATAATGAACGACGTATTTCGAGTAATACGTGCGTTGCAGTAATTCAAGCATTGAACACGGTAAGGACAATAGGTATGAACTCGTGAAAGCCATGTTACTTTGTCAAAGATATGAGCTGTTTAATCTTGTCGAGGTAACTTTAATATATATATAAAAGGAATCGTTCCAAAGATCGACTATTATATTCCTTGAATCAATCTCACTGTACTATAGTTTACTTATATTTATACCTATATTTATATTGCATTAATATTTTTTTAATATATACTAATATAGCTGCATTGTATTTTCATACGTTATTTTTTGATAAGATGTTTTGCATCGATGACATGTGTTCACCTGCGGCACCTCCCAACAGCACTGATATCTATGTCTACCGGTTTGACTGCACAAACGACTTAAAATTATAATTATATTAATTCTGCCTGTGAAAGAGCTTTATGGAGTCATGTTTAAATAGAGGTATTATTTCCATTAATTGATTAATACGGAGACGTGACCAGACGAAGAAACATAATTCTGGCTTGATAACTGTTCGTTGCCCCTATGAATGATATGTATAAGCATTTTCTTTGCTGCCAGATGCGTAGCAGTTACAATTTCATTTCGATTCTACTCTAAATGAAACTTTTCAGATTACTGACGCCATATGGGAAATATATTAGGCACACTAGAATCAGCAGTGAAATAACATTTGTATTCAATAACCATTTGCCACCCTAACGAACAGGACTTATAAAGAGGCGTAGCAAAAAATGAAAAAAACCTTTGAAATTAAGCCATTTATCCCCAAGTAATTAGGTAACCTAAAACATGCTTAGCTAGCCCCCGCATGTTACAGTTACAATTTAAATAGAAGCAAAAAAGCACAATTGAGCTTCCAGTTAATCCGCAAAGTACCTCAAAAATGTAATACAGTATTTTCGAATTTCAATAAGTATTTGAACTCAATGCCGCATAGTCAGTATGTATGGTGGTATCTTTTTTCTTGAGTATCAAATCAATTTTTTCAAATGTATCAAATCCAACCGAAATGCAAGACCATAATACTATTCGTCTTTGTCAAGAGTATAAACAAGGATATCAGCACCAGGATCTGAAACACACTTTTCATAAAATGTGGCAATATTACCGTAGTTTGGTTTTTGAAGTGTTATTGTTCCCTTAGTTGTTCCTATGCATACTTGCGTTACAGCAACACTACAGTGTTATTATTTGATATCTCAATCTTTGTTCAGCTTTGACTTGTTATTTGGCTAATGAGATCATTCAAAGCACTGACTTCCTTGCAAACAGATCTCGTTGACGTATAATAGAAATGTCTTTAACAGGTTAGCTGATATCACAACAGATTAATTCTAGTTTGAGGGTTTACCGGGCCACTCTGCGAAACAAATAGTAATAGAACTTTGAATATGTCTTTTGTGGATCTATCTGGATTAAAACCTGCTACAAGAATCGAAAAAAGTAGCTTCGAAAAATCTTTTCAAGCCTTAATACGCATAAGTAATCCAGTAAAACAGTGTTTGTACTTTGTGTTATTCATATTTAGATATTTTGTATTTGAACTCATATTTTTTATTTACTGTAATAAACAGTATGCTTCAAATAAGTATTTGCCTGATCATAACTACCCATAAAAATATTGGTTATGTTAGAAGTCTGCTTTCAGGCTAATTTATTTATCATACAACTTCAAATTTGCTCTCGACAAGCGCAAAATAAAATGTAAATGATAGCTGTGCGATTTCTAATCACAGCGGTATAAGCACACTTACCCATCTCCATAGTAGAGTCAGATACTATCTTCCAAAATTGCGGTAAACTATTTGATAATATATACGTTTTTCATGTTATTAGTTACATTGCAAATATATAATCCTCTTTATTCCTGATCCTCCATAATAAGGGTGCTTATAACAGTATCGCTTACTCGATAGAAAATTTCATTACCTTGAAACGCATGACTGTCGTTATGGTCTTACGCATATCAATTCAAATGGTCATTGCATAAAATATGCATCATATAACAAATAGATATGTGCAGAGATCGCACAACCTAAAAAACGGCACTGACAGTGCGATTCAGCCCGAAGAGCTTAAAGAGTTACTGTTAAACCGGCAGACCCAATAACCATGTGTAAGTAGTTGTATTACAAGAAAGTATGTGTACAATGTTAATTTCCAAAAACTGTCTCATTGAGCCAGTAGTTAGCACAAATTAATTCGATGCACTGTTATGCTATCAACTCCATATTTTATCCAATAAACAACCTGCAATACCACGTCTGACCACCAATACGACCACTGTATACAAAATCCTGGAAGTTCTAACTCTAGTAGAAATCTTCTTCATCGTTAGTTCCTGAAGGCCCAGCGTTTTTGATCTGTTCCTGACTTCGGTACATGCTAGCGATTTGCTGCGCGTGTGTTGCGTCCTCAGGATTTTTGTCGTCACGAATTCTGACAAAACGCGGAAAGCGAAGCGAAATTCCTTTTTCTGGATCTACTAATCCAATAGCGGCTTTGTGTAGAGGAGAAATCGACAGGTCAGCGCACTTGATTTCCCATACCTAAAATACGAAAACAGTTATAACAAATATACCAATTCAAAATTATCACAACGATATCTTTCTAAAGCATAACTGTCCATTTAGTTCCTTAATGTCCTTATTAATATTTTTTGTTCTATGCCGATGCAAGAAAATTTCAACATTTTGCATTACCTGCACAGCATCAAACCAATCATCGGGCTGAAGCGAAGAGTCCACATTGTAATATGGTTTAGGCTTTTCGAGTACATAATCCTTGAAGAAGTTGGTGTGCTGTTCTAGCTCCTCCTCTTTGAAGCCTGTACCGATCTTGCATAGCGATTGGAACTCCTCGCTCTCTGGATCATAACATGCCAGCAGGAATCCCCCATACGTTCCTGTTCGCTTGCCTTTTCCCTTCCAACCCCCGATAACAACGACGTCGATCGTATCTCCTACACCTTCTAGGTAATCCTTCTTTAGCTTAAGCCAGTTGTGGGAACGTTTTGCTATCTCGTAAGTCGCTTCCTTATCAAGTGTTTTTACCATCAAACCCTCGCAGTTGCCCTTAACGCTTTCTTCTAGATATTCTTGAATATCATCAACGTTTTCAAGATCAGCGTTGGCTGCAAACCCAAACTCGCCTTCGACTTCGTGGAAATGCTCTCTTAACAAACGTCTCCTCTCGCGGAAAGGTTCCTTCACAAGCGATTTACCATTAAGGTACAGTAAGTCGAAAGCAAACACGTAAACCTGAACGATAATTTCACCATGATCAACATCCTTTTTCTTTCTATGCATCAGTGTTTGGAAAGGAAGGATCTGTTTCTTTTCACGATCATACGCCACGGCCTCGGAATCCATGATAAAATCAATGACTCCTTCTTTTATATTCTTAATAATCCGCTGAATGATATCGGGATACTTCGTCGTATTGTTTTCCTGATTTCTGGAAAATATTGACACTTTTCCTCCCTCCATCATATGGATCTGCGCACGCTCACCATCGTACTTAAATTCACACGTAAAACTCATATTTTCGAATCGCTTTAGAACCTCTGTCACTCCCTTAGTAGGATGCGCCAACATGGGCTTCATAGGCACACCCGGAGTTATTTTACATTTTTCCGGCAAAGCCTCGAAACCATCCTTCAGAACCACTTGAACTATTTTGTCGTAGTTCGGACACTCACAATATACCGTTTTTAAGGCCAGTGTAGCTTCCTCAAGGACTTTCTTTGTCGACTCAGTACCCAACGTTTTCGCAAGTTCAGGTTGATTGTACAGAATGATAGCATGGGCCAAAGCTGTAAGAAGGCTGGACTCTGCGAGACCTATTCGGAGCTTTCCAGTCAGCGACCTGATAAGAAATTTAGATTCAGACCCGCGGCAAGCCACAAACATGCTTTTAATCATGTCGACCTTCTTACTTTGGACGCTCTGTCCACTTAATTGTGTAATTTGTTTTAACTTAGCGAAAACATTACACAGAAGTAACTTGGGTGGAGCAAATATCATCTTCTGATTCGTTTTGGATGACTCTGCTACCATGCCCAGGTCACCCTTAACATGGACCTCTTTTTTGATTGCGTCCAACGTCCTTCCCGTCACCTCAGCTATAGCTTTCATCAACAGGGAGTCGCCTATGCCTAGCTCCTGACCCTCGTAATCTGGGGCTGTTTTATTCAGGCACAGATATACTCCAAAAATTAAATCATTCGGCGATAGAGCCAGGCAACTCCAAAAGAAATTGCGAAGAATTTCTATCATTTTAAGACGGGATGAATTTTCATCAATACGGTTAAGCGTTTGACAAAACGCAAGGTAAGGAACTTTCTCTCCTTCTTTCCAAGTGGCGTCTTTAACGGGATCGTACTTCTCCTTGTCTGGGCGATAGTCATTTGGGCTTAAGTCATCAACACGAACACCACTGTCAAACGCCATCGTTTTCTTGGGTCTCTCTTTAACGGTCTTGGGTGATTTTTCGTTGCTGTCTTCTTTGACGTCATCTTTCTCTGATTTTGCTTTAGGTAAAATTGGAGTCTTCGTGTCCTTTTCCTGATCCTTTTCTCTATCTTGGGTTTGACTTGTTCGTTTTCCCTCGCACTGAAAGCAGAATGCGTTTCATTATAGTAATTAATATACATATAGAATCCCATATAAGCAGCTGAAGCGAGTATAATGCAAAGCAGTAATAATACACCAGTTTTTATAGGTTTTCACTGAAACCCAATCGTAACCAGCACTGTACAACAGTCAATTATCAAAATTAGTCATGCGATCTCGTATAATGATCTACTCGAAGCTAACCTTGTCACCGTGGCTGTCATCACTATTATCAACTGTTGAAATTCGTTTGCTGGCAGGCATTTTTTCGTCGACTGAGCCTGGGCTTAGCCTACGCTTAGCTCCGGTCTTCTTGCCAGGCGATTTTTTACTGCCAACATTCTTCGCAAGCTTGCTTTCTTTTGTAGGAGCTCTGTTTTCATTCGGTGACCTTTTCGACGGACTCGGTTCATCCTCGCTATCAAAAAAGAACAGAGCCATTATTCCGGCCAACTATTTTAGGACGCACATGGCATATTTGACAATCCGTTGCTCTTGACTGTTTCTTGACTGATGAATGTTCAAAATAATTAATTTATTGGTAAACCTGTTGTGAACTTCTAGGCAGATTTTAACACTATTGTTTATTGTTACTTTATGTTGTTGATATTATCGTCATCAAAGGTAAGCCACATCAAAAGTATATTATTTAAATATAGTCGCTAAATATTATACAAATATATAATATTTAAATATATGTGATTAAATAATTAAAAAGGTTATTTACTCTAGTTGCTTTTCCACACCGATGCAATAACGTGAACTATTAGTGAGCATTAAAGGGCCGCCGAGCAACCGAATGTGAGATTATGGGTAGGGATTTTTAATTATTACCTCATGTAAGTAAAAGTTGTGTCGAAAATTAATGAAGTTGTATTATCATCAATAACTAACAACCACTTGAAGAAAATACCTCCCAACTTATACAAGATAGTGACAAAAATGTTTACCATGTACCCTAGCTAACTTTGATGACGGCGTACGTTGCACAAGTATATGTTGGCGATCAACCGTACTCAATAAACTGCCCATACAAATAGCCAGCGCGCGATATGCATTACTTTGGCTCTGTCATAGAGACAATTCAATATTCACCTTCCCACAGTGGGTTTCAAGATTAAATACTTTTTGAAAGACTTAGCGCTGCTTAATAAACCTATCATATATGCACTATCCTGATCCACAATAAACCATATTCTTTATAAGTCACTGTAATCAGGGTCTCGAAAACGTATTTTCTATTCACCTGCTGTCATCTAATATTCGACTCTTTCGTTTTTCCTTCAAAGGCTTCACTGGCGAATCACAATCACTATTAGCACCGGTGGCACGATTGTTGATTACGTCCTCTTCTAATTCCTTCTTCGATGAAATCTCCTGCTTAGAATTACCGACAATGTCTTTTTTCCGGGAAAAAAATGATGATATCTTCGCCTGCGACATTTTTCGATTTAAAGAGCCAATGACAGATTCGTCAAGACAACAAATTTGACCGGCTGCCCGTCCACTGGTCACTTGCAGGTCAGATAACCTTCGTTGACAAAAGAAGTAAATGAAAATGGCGCCAAAGCGAAAAGGTGGGAAACCACTGCTATCAACAAAAAGGCACGACACTAACGGTAATCGTGAAACAAGTGGCGCTATTCGGAGCACGCTGTAAAACATTCTTTGATAAAACTCACTTTAAACCTTTGCATCATTTAGCGTGAACTAATGCACGCGGTACAAGTAATTTGGAACCATTTAAGGTTTAGCGCGGTATACTCACGCCTTGTTTGTAAACATCCCACAGGAATATTTACTCTCGCGTGTCTCGACTCTTCTATGCGGCTGTGTGGCCTCGGCTTATTTGTTCCAGTTTGCAGACCACAGAAAATCATTTCTATCTACGTTTGTTCCGTGGTACCGGTCCAATTGAGTGATACATTCCATTTGTTGAACGAAAGTCGTGCTGGAAAAATTGGTAATGTGTGTTGCTTGTAGAGTAAGCAAAATACATCTACATATGTATATATCGTGTTGACTGGGCAATTTGTCTGGCCAGTGAATACCGATCCCATTCGTAGGAGGCGGTGTTTGCTATTTTCACGTTGACATCGGGTCAATCAATCACAATAAATCAACAAATATACCAGTTTAATTAACGCAAGTTAGAAAGGGTCAGCATAAAAACGTATATTTAAGAAAGTAATAAAGCTGTGAGACCATAAAAAAGGTAACTTTTTTTTTGGTATGGTTTGGGTTAGGAAAATGTTTCCGTTGAGCTTAAATTATGAGGTTACTTAAATTACCGTTAGTCATCTAGTGGATTCAATTATCGGCTCGGTCAAAGTATGTGATCAGGGTTAACTGACGGTGAAGTAACATCTCTTTTCAGTTTTCTCCTACTTTATTGAATTTTTATAAGCTTTATTGAATCTCATTTGGATCTTCACTCGCTAAGTCAAACTATTTTGTCTCATTGTGTTCTCTTCACTCATTTCAAACAGGTTTAACTAGCGGTACCATTTTTAATTAAACAATTAATACATTACTGCCTAATATTTGTTGAAACGTAGTTCTTGGCGTCATTTAGTGTTTTGGTACCGCGTATCATTTCTGTAAGCTTTTATACTGATAATTTGTTGATAGCATCCATCTTTGAATCATTGGCTAGAATGTATAGTATATGTGCGCCAAAATACCATGTTTTAGTTTAATTTTTGAATTTATTTAACTTCATAGAACTAATATATATCTAGATCCGTAAATTTGTTGCAGGCTAGAGCTGAGCCATATAGGCTGTAAGTGGCTGTTGCTGAAATCAAGTCATCTTTTAAACAAACACAATGTCAGGCTACTATTCAGTAGCGGAAACGCGTAGGATAGAAGCCGGAGGAAGCGCTGTGATGGCTTATGAACCCCCTAATAAAAGAGCCAGAGGCCCAAATACGGAATTGGGTCTTATTGGCGGATCTGTCAACAGAGCAATGCAAATTTCTGTAAGTCTAAAGTATGGTTGGGGGGGAGTACATTTAAATATAGGTTTTTTCAGATGTACGTTCTGTAATCCGAAGCAAGTAATTTTCTGCAGGAGCAGCTAGCAGATATTTACATGTAAATGATATTGAGTGCAGACCGAATGCATAATACAATAAAGAAACCTTAATCACCGCGTCTTCTTGGATTCTACTTTGACATAAGGAAAATAACGACTTCAAATGTTTAATCCCAGAGCTATTTAGAGGACAAGATGTTTAAACCCAGTGCACTAAGAAATCAGCGACTTATTAACGTTTCTTCGTTTGTTAATGTTCGCAATTACAGAAAGGTGCGCGAACATCGAGTCTATCTGCGCCAATCATGCTTCTAACAGGCCATGAAAAAGAGCTGTTTTCTGGGAGATTCCATCCAGATGGCAGTTTTTTAGCGAGCTCCGGCTTCGATCGGATGATATTCTTCTGGAACACTTTCGGCGAGTGTGAGAATTTTCATGTAATGACCGGTCATACAGGGGCTATACTCGATATGCACTTCTCTACAGGCGGTTCGTATCACAGCGGAGTTACTACAATTGCCGATATCTTAGTATGAGAATTTATAGTGTAAGTACATCTACTACTGCATACTATTATTACAGTGTGATCAAATTGTTGCTCTTTACTTTGAGCAAATTTTGCCCTGGACGCGGGACGATTATTATTTTAACGTACTTTTTAGGTGAATTTTTGTACACGTGCTCGACGGATAAAACCTTGTCTATCTGGGACACGCAAGTGGGCGTTCGTGTCCGCAAATTACGTGGTCACACGTCATACGTGAATGCACTACATCCGGCACGCCGGGGGCCTCAACTTGTGGTATCGGCGGGAGATGATTCAACAGTTCGCCTTTGGGATGCCCGCAGGAAAACACCTGTGAAAACCCTTCAAGACCACTATCAGCTGACAGCGATTAGTTTTAATGACACAGCCGACCAGGTATTTAATAGCAGCACTATAATTAGCGGGATAAAGGTTACTGGCAGCGAATAACAACAATGATAAATGGTGATTTTATTCTAATTCTGTATAATTTATTATACTCCGATCTCAATCCGCAAAATGCACTTAGAAGTCGCGCTGCAAATAAAGTAGTGTATTGGAACCAACGAATATGATGAATGAGATTGGCAGCTTTTGGTTGGAATGTCGTACATGACTTTACGCTGCGATGCACGGTCCGTATACAGATCTTGCAATATTCCATTAAAACTCCATGACATTAAAAATGGACGGACTAGCGTACATACATATATATATATATATATATATATAGAAGAAAACAAAAACTAAGAGCCTTGTCTTGATTTTACACAGCGCCAAAATTAGTGTTTAACAGAAGTATGTGATCTATAGCTTTTGGGATCCATTAAGAATTAAACTTGTGCCCTTAAGTCCCAAGATCGCCCGTGTATGTAAGGCTTGTAACTATATTTTGTTTAAAACTAACGTTAAAAAAATAAACAAAAATATGCTTTACTCGATGAAAGCGGGAACTGGGTGACTTTTATGAAAGGTACTTTTTTTCGCAAGATAGTTTACCACCGGCGTTGATTTCAAAAACTGTAAAAATAACGATCGTATTAACCGCTTTCTCATTGTTTTTATATTTTTATTTCTGATAAAGGTGATAACTGGCGGCATAGATAATGTGCTTAAGCTTTGGGACCTTAGAAAAGACCAGGTGGTGTTCCGAATGCATGGGCATCAAGATACGGTAACCGGTCTAGCTCTTAGTCATCATGGGGGTTTGGTACTATCGAACTCAATGGATGGAACGTTACGGGTTTGGGACGTGCGACCATATGCACCTCCTGAGCGATGTGTTGCGTTGTATCAGGTAAAGTTTAAGCAAAAAATTCAGTTAATGAAAGGGTCTCCATGATTTTATCCTAGTAGTGTGTGTGCTTGCTAAATTTAAGGATACATAGGGTCACATGGATTGGAGACGATTTTTTATTGCTTGCTTATATAGTCTGTATAATGTATATGCCCTCTTTATTAAAAAATAAATATTATTGTTAAGTATATGTTATAGGTCAATATGTATGTGTTAATATATGGTTTATTTTTGCTTCTCTCCATGGCTTCGAAACATAAAGCTTTGTTGTCTTATCTTAGTTATTACTTACGTATTATTAATTACTTAGTTATGACCATACCGTAGCAGACACTACAATTTTCCTAATTACGATTTTCTATTTGTTTTTATGTGAACAGGGTCATCAGCATAACTTCGAGAAGAATCTTCTGCGTTGCTCATGGTCCCCTGATGACGCGCGTATTTCTTGTGGTTCAGCAGACAAATGCGTTTATGTGTGGGACTTTCATTCGCGACGAATTCTTTATAAATTGCCTGGTCACCTTGGCTCAGTAAATGATGTACGCTTCCACCCCAAAGAACCAATAATGCTGTCGGTTGGTAGCGATAAGCAGATTTTCTTGGGGGAAATTGAACCCTAAGCAATGTTGTGTGGCGTCTGTATGCGCAAAAGTTTTCAAGCTTTGATAAATAGTATCATAGCTGAACATTGTTGGCTACTTACCAGATCGATCATTGGATAATGTATCGGTTTTTCAACCTACGATGAGTCAGCAAACCTTCCAGAACAATGAAACACAAATGAGTTTTTTATATCATTATGTATTGTGAACATTGAAAGAGCGATAAGTAGAAGAAATTGGACTGCCGCGCATTCAGACAACTCTGTAAACAAGACCACATTATTATCATAACTAATTTTGAAATGCGCCCTGTGTTGTCGTATGTGTGTGTTTTTGAATAGCGTGCATTTGCTGGGGTCTGTGAAACTTCCACCAAAAATGAAAATGTATAATGCAGTGCAACTGAAAAACTAGAATACTACTAAAAATAAAATGGACACCGCGATGATTTTTAACGTTGTTGCCAAGGATCTTCCCCTTTCATTACAAATGGCGTGATGTTAAGCGTAACTGCGGATATCAATTGAAGCATTGTTTTTTCTGGCGATATTTGCAAACAAATGTGTGTGTGGTACTCTGGGCGTGGTTGATGGAAATAGATGAGACGGAGATAAGGGAAAAGATATGCTTAGACATACGCCTATGTATTGCGTAGGCACGCAAGAAAATTTAGCCACATAAGAGTAATGTATATTGTGATTTTTTTGTAAAGTAAACTGTACTTACATGAATACAATATTGAATTGTACTTGTAGCAATTTTGCGGGAATGAGCGATGTGTAGTGAAAAAGTATGCTTTACTTTCTTTTTCTGGAAAGCTACTGAACAGATTGCTTAAACACAAAATATCAACATTATAAAACGTGACTCTACCGGGCTCTAGATTTTATTCATTTGATTCGCATTTCGCTCATTTGTATAGGATTGGGGGTCTTCCATGGATGGAAGTTACTTCTTGCAGCGGTATATCAGTGTGGAGCGTGGAAATAGATAATATTAGATGATTTAGCTTGTGTTTCGTTTGAGTAAGATTGTAAAAGATTGCCAGCCGGTGGAGGACTGAAAATTGCACACAGGAAAGAAAGTAATATCATGCTAAGTACAAAGGATGTTTTCATTGCCTCCGCTAGCTACGGTAAAAGCTTTCTATAAGACTACTGAACCGATCTCTGCAAAAGTAAACAACGTAAATATTATGCGATACAACTCTATTAAAATCTAAGTTTTTCTCCAAAAACTTTGCCCCGCGTTCATTGGGACGCGGTTAAGGTGATGATACCGTACAAGCTAAGTTGTTGCTGGGTTAATCCCATCGTGCGTTTGCGCTTAATCTAACGCTCCATTGCTATTAGTTTTTTCTACCACTGATGATAGTTACCGTTCTGGTTTCTATAAGTAATCTATTTTTATAGTAAACTGAGAATACGCGCTTGCGCATATATGCACACACAACGACACTTTCATAATTTCGATAAGGCATCTTACTACATACTCATTATTAGGCGATTGAATATTGAATTATTCGTATAGAGTGTAAAAATATAGCTGATATTTATTAACATGCATACACATAGCTTGGATAGCACACGCCCCGATCAAAAGACGTCTTTTACAATTTGGTTGTTTATAAAGGAGCAGTTGAATCTAAGGCTGCTGCGCTTTTCGAAGCAAACAGAAAGCTTTAATAGATATCAATAAAGCAACCGCTTTAGCAACCTTCTATCGGAGAGGATCTCTCTAGCGTCCTATATAGGCTGCCCTGGGAGCGAAAACAATCCCGGGTCTTGACATTACACAGGCCAGGGTGAATATATATTTAACGACGCTTTCCAGAAGATTTCTGCACATGTTTTTATCGAAAAGTGATTGGTACACCGCACAATCCAATTTTACCGGGCTATACAGAACAAGCTAGCTAATTAGGCCGGACATACTCCACAAAAAGAGCTTTCTAGCGTGCCACAAACGAAAGTATTCTAGTATCTGCATGATACTTTTAAGGTTGGCAAATAAGCATTATTTTTTAGTTGCCCCGATTTGTTGAATTGAGTTTGAATAAACCAGGAAAACAAAACGAAAATATACATAAATTTCTTTTCATTTGTAATTAAAAAGGAAAAATGTGAGCGCACACTGTCGACAAGGTACGTTTTAGGAATTGATCTCGGTAATTATCAAACCTTTAATTAAAAAAATGCATTTCTTCAAGAAAGAAGACTGGGTTTAAAAGGCTATCCGGACCTAAATAACTCGCCATGGCTTCTAAGACGTTGATACAGGCGCCTGCGGTGACCAAACCATAATTTTTATTGAAAAAATAAGCATTGTTAGTATTTCAGATCAAATTTGTCGGATTCAATTTTATGCCGATGTGTACGTCAAACTTTCGATGCTTGGGCTATTCGTGAGCTTAACTTTTATCGCTTGAAGTAATATGCCTTGGTTTTTTTTTTATCAACAAAAGGTGATTGTGCCATCTTTGCGCACGACTATGACCGAAAATTCGAGATGGTCTTACAAGAAAGCAGTCAGCAAATGTTGCAGGTAAAGTCCCCAACCAATACCATACTGCTAAATCTTGTCCCAGGCAAGACTACGCTATCATTTTATTGCGATTTGATTAATGCGATCTGACGGAAGCGACTTCTTTGTCACGAAATCGGTACTGCGGCTACGACTGTAGTAAGCAAGACTTATTTAACAATTCTGATTTACAAGGCAATTGAAATGAAAGTAAATTAGGCACAAAAAATAGGAAGGTCTATTCATCAATATAGGTTTTTTGTCGCACGCATTTTGTATATCTCTAAAAATACTAGACTTCAGCTGAGATATTCTATTTTACCCAATATGTTTCAACTTGTTCGCTCAGACTATTACCTCTTTTGTTTCCCCTTGGATCTACATAATGAAGAAATATTCAACTGTTTAGGTAACACCAAACATGTAAATAATCCTATATTTAAATAATGCGGTGCTGCTTTCTGGACGGATGGTAAGACTAATTACAATATACAAGATAAAGGCAATAATCATCACATCCCTCGATATACATAATGCTCGGTGAAAGGTTGCTTGTGGTGTTTGGCATGTGAAGATTGAAACGAACTTTAAATAATACATATTTAAATATATGTAGTAGCTGTACTATAAAGCCGTATTCCCGCAACATAGTGTCAAAAATGTCAACTTTTCACTACATTTTTATCGTTATTTCCTTTTTAATTCAGTTTTTAATATATATATATATATATATATATATATATATATTAATTATGTGATTAAATCATACACAGAATTACTCAGTAAATCAGAGACTCGTACAAGGATCCTAAAATTTGTCAGATTCGCCATACACACAATATGTTCAAATATTTATTCAAAGCTCTAGAATTTCAGACGCCTGATTTGTTTGACCTAACAGTCAAGCACAGCAGTAATCTTATCGAAGGTTACGTTTGACATCAAGTTAGTATCAGGTAAGGTTTAAGTTTTTGGATCTAATAAAATATTTCATAGAAAACAATCCGCAAGAATGAGGTCGAAGCCTTATTCCGCTTAGCATTGTCCGTATACCGCACGTAGATAGGAGTTAATAATGAAGTTGAACTGTTTGAGCGGATTTGCCTAGTGCCGAAATTTTTAGTGGAATATGCTTCAGGATGAAGACATCAATTGCTGACCAAGAAGCAGATATATGGACAATACTTAAAGACGCCTTGAAAAATTGTTCAAGCAGAGGCAACTCATCATCTTCCCGCACTCTGTCTGGTGAAATTTCCAGCGAAACTGTGAAAATAATGAGCGCACTATATCATATTATAATGCAACGCTGTGTCGAAGTAGAGCAAAGGATTGAAACTCTGAAAAGGAGCTGCGAATTCGAACATGCCATCCAAAATACAACAGCAGGTGAAGAAAATAACAGTGTTTGTCCTGTGCTAAGTTCCGAGCCTACAACAGTTAGCGACAAGGACGACACGGAGTGGGTCACGCCAGGTACCTCCCAGATCGATAGTGATATTAGAGATGTCGAGAGGGACTATCGCGGTGAGAAAGTTGGTTTTCATATGTATGATGTGGGTGACACTAGAGGAATACGTTCGGAGATGAAATACTTGTTACGTGAAATGAAAAGAGGCTTACCAACACCTGTGCGAAGTAGTCATTCAAAGCAGCTTGCTTCGAACGGCCTTGGTGGCCACCTAACTCGCACTAAAATACATAGAAATCGAACAGAGGAGGCTGTGACATCACTGAGTATGATAGCGGACGCGAAATGGGATCCAGAGCTTGATTCGATGACTCAGCATCGGCGCTGCCATGAATGTAACTCATTTCGGTTATGTTATTGTAGCGGCGATAGCGAGCACTGTGATTGTCAGAACGTCTCTAACTCTATGACGACCTGCTCATCTGGACGCTGTTCCCTTTACTCATTTGAAGAGACCGTAGAAGAGCCTAAGGTTGAAAACGGCTCTGATAATGAGACCTCGGCTACAACGTCATGGGAAACGCCAATGAATAACCAAGTTGGAATGGAGTGAGATAACATCGCGTGAAATCTTTGTCAATACGACCTTCAATGGTTGCCACGTCAACGTTCTTTGAAGAAGTGACTTAGAAACCTCAAACGGACGAGGAATCTTACTTCATCTATGACCTGTCTATTCTATAGTTCAGCAGCAATACACCGCCTATTGTACATTAAACTTTATAATATTGCTCACCTCCAGTGCCTCACTACGCGCAACAGTGTGTGGTAATTTTTACTAATTCTGAAGAAAACTGTCGATAAAAATATAGCTATGATCCTATAGCATTTCCTACAAAGCAAATACATTTGACTTTTTTTGTAGTTTTCAACTTTTTTTATATTATATTTCTCACTCAAATCTGTGGACGCATCTCCCACTGTGACTGTGGGCTGTTAGTCAATGCGAAGGTAAACATGGTTCCTAATCTGTTTTTGCCAATGTCCTAGATACCCACGCTTTTGATTTTTAAAGTTCTATAAATTCAAATTGTTCGTTAATAGTCAAGTATTCGTGGAGCATCAATTATAAAAATTTGCGAGTCGCTTTTTACGGACGTCTGGTCTTTCGAAGGACTCTTCGAACGGTCGTTATTGAATGATGGATCACAGGGGGGGGGGGGGGTCATTCTGAAAGTTTGAAATATGTTTAAACTTGAATAATCACCGTCGAGCAGTGATTGCAGCGTGAAGTCTATGTTCATTGAGATTATAGAAATATAAACGATTTTTGATCTAATTTTGTTGCGATAGATCCATGAACTTATCAGTTTCGTGTACGTTACCTTGACGAATTTTCGTAAGCAATGTTCGTGGAATATATAGAAGGTAGTTCCCTTTTGCCACGTATTCTTAATTGTGTCACTTTGGGTCACACGAAATAATCAGATATTAGAGACCTATTTTTTTAGAAAAATGCAGATCTAAATAAACTAGATCTTCTGAATAGGGATATTTGCTAGAAAGTCTTAAAAGGCCTTGTGTCTTGATCACTTAATACATCAACTCCTTAGAGGTGTGACTTCACTGGACTATATTAAGCACCGCTCTGAGATGTCCGTATGCTTTACTGAAGGGGAGAGGACTTCAACTGTACATAAAGTAGAAGAAGTGTGGTATAAAATACAAAAGATAACTTTGAGATATAAGACTTTGAGCAATAGCGCATTCTTTGTATACAAATTGCACATGGCTCTGTGTTTATTGAACATATTTATTGCCTGATTCTACTGTTTGTTATCTGAGTTAGTTTGCTAACATTTTCATTGTAGCATTGCCTGGCTTTAAGCGAGCCTTAATCTCTGAACAATTTTGGTTTTCTATAGTATATTCGCTTTTATCTATCAAAATCGCAATCGTCTGTGCCGTGGCTCCGATAGTTCAAAGAACAGGTCTTTTTATGGCGTTACCGTGCGCACGCCCGAGTACTTAAAAACGAACCACTAGGGTCTGACAGGCAGTCAGGTAAGGATAGACATAGTAGGATTCCAAATGCTACGCGAACCCGGGTGCAGTATTTAAAAGGCTGTTTCTTCGATAGAATTGTGTTTTCGTTAAAGTAAATGCAAGGGAGTGTCGTCTAATCCTATAAGTTCGATGGGTGGAAAAAACTATTTTACTTCGTTGTGTAAATAAATCTAACAAGAAAGGGATTTCGAAGTTGTATACACATATGCATCCTATTAGGCTCTTATTTTGTAGGGTCACATAGCTATGAATCAGCAAAAAACTAATCAATTCAGGTAGAGGATCACAGACTTAACTGTAGACGAAGTGACTCGTTGTAAAAACATGTTATCTCTGTAAGTAGAAAAAGAATACGAATATAGTCTTTATCTGCAACCTCACCCTTTCGCAGATTCTCTCGAGTCGAACAACGAATTCAAATGGCATGCATTATGAAATAACACAATTAGTTTACTTAATGATTAGACATAGCCGTGGCTGTTGTTATTTTTTCTCAATGTTCATAATACGAAATTCTCACGTTTTTTTTTTTTATAGCAAATTAAATTTGCCCAAGTGCAATCTCGTGGGACTTTAAGGAGCATAATTAGTGTACTGGACAAATAATAGTTTTTTAGAGATACAGTATGACTGTTAATATTAGCTTAGGAGTACCTTCGCTGAGCGACGCACTGCCAGGGACAGGTTGATATTTCACGTGTTTTCCAGTTACGTTTTTTTTGTGCAGGACGTATCAGTCTCGCGATGATTTTTTACTTTATTAATTACTTGTCCACATCCACATTAATTGTCCTTGATTAATTTACTTGTCCCATCTAAGAATAACTCCACTATAGCATAAACAGGAACTTTTCAATTCGGAACCTTCTGTTGTTCCGCGTTCCTCATATTTCAATATAAGTTGTAGCAAGGTCCAGATATATAGTACATGAACTACCCGCGCTGGTAAACGCTCGCTGAATGATGATGAAATGAATCAACCACCGCGAAAGCAAAAATTCTAGTTGCCTATGAGCTTTTCGCTTAGACATTCACTATTAGTGAGGCAAGATCCGATGACCACAAGTCGAACCTCTAGCCAACTTGACTATAATGCTGATTATTTCGATGGATTTATAATATGCGATGGGCTTGCACGGTCCATACGATAAAATGCAACTAAAGCTATGACAACGCGATTGTTCAGAAAAGTACGATATGACTAACGCCTATTATTACCAACATCGGTTGACACGTTGACTGCCAGTCGGCGAAAAAAGCAGAACGCTAAAAGTATCTACCAATCAACCTGCGCCGCGTGTGATCAGTTCGAGATCAATCGGCAGCTAGGTGGTGTTGGCATACGCTGACTGAAATAAATAGACAAGAACATAAATCAGTATACCTCATGGCAATAGTGGTAAGAGAGAGATACGCCTATAAACACAAAGCTAGCTTGATTTTGTGACTATGATGGCGAGACATCATTTCGGGACGCAATAGCTGAACAACGAATAGATGACTGCCAGCTTCAGATTAGGCTTATTTATTACGATATGAAAGCTCAACGATGTATTAGTGTATGACTTACAACAACGTTTTTATGGTCGGGCTTAGTAGTACGACTACGATACAATAAAGTTCTATGAGTTATACTAAAAACATTGTTAAAGATAATGGAAATATGAGTGCTTGCGTATGCAATGTGTAACGGTTAATGATAAAGTTTCCTATTGTACGCAGTTGTAAGCTAAGACTCCAGATAGATTTTTTTACAAGATAGCAATCATTTTTGGTGGCAACGACATTATAATTTCATTACAACAATAATGGTTTTCATCACAAATCTTCTCGTTAGCATTTTGTTCACTTTGAAACATCCGTGCACATGGGTTTTTAAATGCGTCATCGTTTGTAATTCAATTACAAGAACTTACTACTGCAGCCCTCGCTGTACGTATTTCTTCGTGGACCTCTTATTCTTTGAACATTTTGTCAAAATGGCTTCGTGCATATTTATGCTGATTTCTTATTGAATCGGAAAAAGGTCTGCTCTACCTACCTCTTTTGGAAAGCCCAGTTAAGTGCTGTTTTTTGCTGGTGTCGTTGCCTTCAACTGCTGCTTTGGTCTATGTCGACTCCCCTCACAATCGACATTTATCTGTTATCGTTGTTCACAAAGATACATGCGAGGAACTTCAGATAATGATGCTTGTTCAGTAAAGGGTCATTGAAGAAAGGCTCCATTGCCTCAGGCGTAATGTGTGTGGCCGCTATAGTATTTCGCGGCCTTTCGGGTACTACTGTTGTTCTAGGTCACAAATAAAAAATGAATGCTGCTGCATTGTGAGAAGCTGCCTACCAGACAACCTCGCGGGCGTTCCATTTATGCTAACTAGATGTAACGCTATTAAGCAAACGCTAAATCAATTGTGGATTTCGAAGATTTATTGCAGTAAATACTAACGCTTAACATACAAAAGAACGATAGGGATGCAACTATGAGTACTTCAGCTATAGTATTTGTCCGCTAATCTTAAGGATACGTTGTGATCTAGGTTCGTACCCGGCCATAGACACGCGGTTCGTTTTGCGCTAGGAGCCAGCCGAAATATAAAGGCGTATACTTTGAAATGTTGCTGTTACCTTAAAAGAGTAACTAGGTAACAACGCCTCACACATATATATATATATATATATATATATAAGCTGATTGTAAGTAGGGAAGCCTAATAGAATGTAAAAGGAATCTGCGTGCCAAGAACAGCATCGTACAAGCAAATGTCACACTCTATCGGTATAGTTTCAATATAGACAGAATTTGTACTTCATCCATTTAGCCAATTTGTCTACAGCACCTAAATGATCTCTGTTATAAACCAATTGAGAACAATTAGTAAATATTGACTTTATGTAGGCTTGCCCAGATATATTTGGACTGGTATTTGTAGGTTGTGTCACCTGGGCAACGCAAATTACAAGTATAGTGCCAGACGCTGAACACTGGTATAACGTTCAAAATATTTAGGTTTTTCATAGCAATATGCGAAATAAAAGATCGCTTGATCAACCTTAGAGGCCCTATCCCTATTTTTTCAATCCGAAGTTAGCGTTTTAAGAGCTTTTTAATGCTAGCGTGTTCACCCATTTGCACGACCGTCGATGATTTCCAGCTAACTTTTGCATTATCCAAACTACTGAAACTATCCTGACACCCATGCAAAATGCGCCGTTAAGTAAGGACACGATCATGTATCCGTTAAAGTTTTGAACTTGCTACGTAGGGACTGCTTCCGACGCCAGAAAGTCAGTTTGATTCTCTTGCTGCATTGACACCAAATCACTTATAAGTTGCGGTAACGTTAGCTTGTACATACAAGCTGGTGTACTGCGCCGACATATCTTAATGACTGTTGATACCTGTGTTAACGTCTGAGAAGGAAGGTAAGATGCAATCGTCTCACTCAAGGAGATTTACGAATCTACTACATGAGGAATATGATGTTTGACTTGCAATAAGCTGGACGTCCGTCTTAAGATAACGTTACGGTTACTGTTGCACAAACTACCAGAACTGGCGCAAACGTCAACATAAGCGATAACTAGATCTTGTGCTATCGAGTAAATTAGACAAATACCTGAGCATTTATTTATATGTCGGGTAGTAGAAAAATAGCGCACTGTTTTATTATGCACTAGATATTGTGAGATATTTTTCTCCATGAAGTTTGTAACTTGGATCCTCTCCCAACTTTGAAAAATAAATTCTAATAGTTGTACAAGGCGCAAATTGCAGCCTTGCTACAGATAAAGATTGCTATTACTTGAGGAATGTTTGTTTTTCTGACATTCTGTATGGAAATGTACTAATGATACCTCTTATAGGTCTATACCATTTTGGCATCTTCAGTCGCCTTGTCGATGTAAATAAGACCTCGAAATCACCTTTTTGGGTATAACACCAAGGACTTACTTCCACTAGAAATCTAATTGCACTGGGTCTTGCTATGCCTATCGAGGGTTTTTTTTAACAGACCTTTAAAACTGCATGGCAACCACGCAAAAAACTATTAATAATTCCTTATTTTCCTCAGTTGTTTTGCTTTCCTGGTTTTTCATTGCTGGCAACCATTCTTGCCAACGCTGAGATTTAAACCAGTGTGACTGGTTGCTTGTCAGTTAACGGTTACCATAACAATGCACCCCATGCTAGATCTGTGTTTTACTGGGGTCCAACTGCAATCAGTCTTTATAAAACTCTGCCCTGCTTCATAGACTATTCATTTTATACTTTTAATTATCCATCTCGCTCTTACTTTATCGAGTACTAGCTATCCTGGATAGCTGACCGCAGTGATATTTTACTATCAAATTGAATTTTACGTTGGGAATCATTGATATATCGTCCATCTGTAAGTTTAATAAAGCCATTATTTCTACGACAAAAAACGTCATTGGACTTGCAAGTTTTTAATCGAATTTTACTACAGGTTATAGGTTTAAATCAAATAAGGCTACTTGTGACAGTATTGGTAAATTGCGATAGTGCTTTTGAACAGAGAGGCGCAAGTATTGACGCTATACATACTTACTAAGTCTATTTTACTATACAGCATTACTGCTCCGCAGTTTGAAGGTCAATTAGATGCCCTATGGCCTGCAGACTAAAATAGAGGTTTTTACCTCCGCCGCCGATAAGCATTTAGTAGAGGCTATAACATCACGAAGTTTTAGCATTCACTTTTACGTGCCTAAGTTATGTTTATACGATGAAAGTCGGATTTTACCCAAGTAGCATGAATTGTGCGTATTAGTCGAGCATTTACTTGCTTTCTTATTTTGTGTTTCTTTTATCTATGAGTTTCGTTCTCCGATTCCATCGGACGTCAAGAAGTTCTGTCGCAATTTAGCGCTTCTTCTCGAAGTGTTGTAAATACGGTAACGCTGAGAAGAACTATAGAAACAGCTCTGTCGATCGAGCGCTCTCCACTCGTAGAATGAGGTTCCCTTTAAAGAATCTTGTCGCTTCAGGCAAGCCGTATTCATTGATAGGAAAACAGCTACATGCTTGCGCTACAATATCTCAAGTAAAATTATTAACCCTAACGAACTGGACGATGCTACCTTCTGTATAAGCGTAAGCCAGGTCGTCGTAGATGATTGATCATCTATCTGACATGAAAATGACACTAGCGATCTCAGGTGGGGGGACATCAACCAATGCAGAATCAAAGCTAGGTATAGCATGCTGCTAGATATGTTCCTGGTGTCGAGAAATAGAAATTAATACACTTGGATGTTTGCTAACTAAGTGTCTGCTAAAACCGGCTATTAATTCACATTTCGTTAACTAATCAATAGAACTGAAAAAAAAAAAAATTATTTCACTGTTTGATATTTGTATCGATTGAGAACATATATGTATGTGCTGAATTCAGCTCGTTTCAATAAATGAGAGGATTAAAACTCATAGGCTTATATATCAAGCAATATGAAATGCCTGTACGGTGGGAATCAATTTCGTATACGTTGCGCGTCGGACGTGCTAATGTATCAAACATGCTTGATGTTCTTTTAATGCCCATGAGAAAATTTTCTATCAGTCTATCTTACTTACATATCTACTCACACCACATTAAATTTATTTCTCCTTCGCCTTTGAGAATTACAGATTTTGTTTTATTTCTAATGTAGAAGTTCTTGCTTGATATGTGTATCTTAGCTAAAGTTTGCCGTCTCTGATACCACAACGGTTCATTGGTAAGTTTCAGATCTGTAGTCGTAATGTAACGTAAATCACGTAACTAGAGGGAACTTCCAAGAAACTTTTAGTTGAAGTTAAGCGCAATCCGCTTCATTTTACTCGATTGGATACGTCTCATTTATTTATTTAGTTATAAGTTTGAGTGTATTACACTTTACAATGAAACAAAATATAATTTCATAAAAATTCATAAAATTCAATAACAAGTGCATTGTAAATAAATGGTAGAGTCAAAAACTTAATAATAGGTGGTGTTATTGACACTTGTTACTAGGAGGATCTTTGAAAAAGAATAAGAACTGATCTTATAAATAGCAAAAGTAGATATATTACATGTTCTGTTCCACACAGAGCGGCAAGCCATCGAAGACAATGCACCAATCATTCGTGTCGTACTATTCAATCTACAAGACCAGGATAAGAGCCGCTTGTGCACTGCGGAAAAGAAACCAGAGAATGAAAATGAAAACAGGTTTGCGTAATAACCTCAGCAAACAGCTTTTTCCATATTCTCGGTCTCTATAGATGAGTTTACGAACTTGTTTCGTATATTCGCGACGATGGTGTTCAACTCACCTCGTTACAAAAAATACACTTTTATAAAGCGAAAACTACAAATAGCAGATAACGCCTTAGTATTGCTGGCTGATCTTTTTGCATATATATTTAGCTTATTAACTGATAGTGTCGTCGCATGGTTTGATCCTCTCAACCTACACATACCGTTGTCCATAGATACCTTGGAGGTTTTTAGATGGTTCCATGTTTGCGGGTCGATAGAGAGAACTTTCGATTTCGTTCGCTTCTCTATATCGGAAGCACAATGGAAACGACATCGAAGCCGTTCGTTGAAGTTTTATAAATATCTTGGTTCACTCGGCCTGACTTAATAAGTGAAGCTCGGATCATTTCATCCGACAACTTTCTCAATACCTCTAGGAAAATCGGCTTTACCTGATCCCAAGATATCTAAGAATTCTGTATTGTCATTGAAAACCAGTCACCTATATTCAATTTGAATTATTTTTAAAAATATATTATTTTAACTTATATAT